>NC_030855.1:8068891-8133434 GCF_000208745.1 Theobroma cacao | reverse complement strand
ACTTGTTTTCATGCTACACATCATTAATCACCTAAAAACACTAACATACCTAAAAATCAAACCAATCCAAGATCATTCTCTCTCCGTACCCATTTTGACCAGCCATGAATTCATCATGAAAACATGTAATTTAACCATGGAAATTAAGGGAAAATGCATGGGTAAGGTAAATCACTAGCAAAATCAAAGAAATTTTACCTTTGCTTGATTAAATCCTTGAATTCCAACACTTTCTCTTTGATTTGTCCCACCTAGGGTTTGTTTTTCCTTGGTTTCTCTTCTCTTCTGGTTTGGCTGATCACTATGGGAGACATGGGCTGATTTTTTTGCCTTTTTATAAAGAAATAATAAAATAATAAAAACATGACACATGGCATTTCCTTATTGGCTCAAATTTTAAATATTTGACTTTTAATTCTTTAATTCTCCACCACACATTTCTCATGTTTATCCATTTCCATGATGAATAAAATCCCTTGGTCTTGACAAGTGTCGGGGGTGAAAATTTACCGATTTGCCCTCGGGGTGGCAAAATTACCATTTCACCCTTATACTCCAAATTATACTGGAATTAAAATTTTTCACTTTTAAACTTCAAATCATACTCCAATACTTAAATCATACTCCAATAAGTCAAATGGACCAAAAAAATCTTTTCTAAAAATTCCCATTTTGTCCCCTAGTGGCAAATGATCATTTTGGCCCTAGATAGTGAAAATTTCGGTTTGACTCCAAATTGATCCTCGAACTCCGAATTACCATTTTGAGTCATCCCTAAATTGTGAAACTCTTAATTGCACCTTAAAATTCCTATTTGAACTAGTTCGAGGCTTAATCGACTTAATGGTACCATTAGGGGCAATATCGTCTTTTAAAGATTTCTCAAACTTCCTAAATATGTAACCATTCTATTGAGCATGTAAATGACATCGTAATTATTTTATAGAACAGGGTTTGACATATTTAAATAGAAAAACAAAAACTGACTAAAATAACAACTAAACCTAAAAAAATATAGCTTGGGTTGCCTCTAAAAAAGCGCTTCTTTATAGTCACTAGTTTGACTATGATACCCCTTTTTGTTCGCTATTAAGTACTTGAGGATATTCGGTGATCCAGTTCACCTCTTAGGTAATGCTGGAGATGTTGCCCATTCACTACAAATAGCTATTGCACCGCATGAATTGACCTTAACCACCTTGTAAAGACTTGACCACTTTGATTTTTGTTTCCATGGAAAGAGCTTGACTAATTTCGTCAGTAACACTTGTTGTCCCACTTTAAAATCAAGATTAACTGAAGGTAGTGGATCATGCTCATCATAACACTGTTTAGTTTTGAGTTGTGGTGGCGGTGGCTCTGATTTAAGAATTGATGCTTGCTTACTTGTAGGTAGTGCAGTAGGATTACCTTGATCTTTATAAACTAAATCCACTCTATAGTAATGAGCTGTGGTTGAAGGACTTTTAGTTGCATTAAAATAGTAAATTTAACTACCTCCTCTCTAACTCTGAAAATTGTTCTGTCTTCTCTTTGTCAATTAAAATTCTACTACGCAAGTATACATATCGAATAGATAGTATATAAGCAAGCAGAGCATTGATCCTACAAAGAATTGATATAAAATTTCACTAAGTACTAAAATTAGAACAATTTAGTTTTATTCAAATAATTAAAATTTAAATTCTAATTAAACTAAAAACAACTCAACTAAAACTAATTTAATTAAAAATTAAAGCAACAAGATAATTGGTTAAAAAGCAAATTAAACAAGCCTAGGATTACAATATCCCTCACACTTCATCTAAATGTTAGCTCTCTTCCTTAACTTATTTTAATGGGTTGAATTGTTAACCTCGATTCTTCAATTATTTATAAAGGTCTCCAGACTCATCTTATAAAAATATTTATTTTAACCAAAACACTATATCCCTATTTGAATTGAAATTAAAACAGACTCATTAAGTTCGGGCTTTAATTTGACTATATAAGGCCTATAGGTATATCCCTATCCAATACACAAATCAATTACTATGATCATTTGCTATCCCAATTTTAGTCTACATTAAACTCTTTTTCCCAAGTTTGTTTAGGTTCCTAAATCAATTTAATTGGTGATCAAGCAATTAAAAGCATTAAGAACAAATTGGAATAAACAATTCAAATCCCATTAAAGATAAGAAAGAAAGAGATTAAAAGTTTAGATTACATGTGAGTTCAATTACAATCCTAGACAAACAAATTTAGCTCATAATATCTAATAAAAACTTCTTCCAAAGAAATTTAGCCATTAATCCAAGTCGAAGGAAATAAGAAAAACAAAAAAATAAAGAGAGAAAACTAATAGTTGGAGCTTTGTGATCTTGATTCTCCCTCAAATTCTCTTATTTTCTTGCTTTGTTCTTGGCTCCAAATCTCCAGAATAGTTGCTTGCTGCTTCCTCCTTGAAATCTCTAAAAAAGGTCCCTTAAATAGGCTTAAAGTAACCTAATTTCCAAAATGTCGTCAACCTTTTTTATTTTTTAAAAATCGCCTAGCGCTGCAATGCTACTTCTCCAACGCTGCAACCTTGTTCTCCTAGTGCTGAGGTGGTCTATCAATTTCAAATGTGATTTTCACCATGAACTGCTCCAAACTAGGAAAAGTCATAAACAAAAATTGTATCCCTGTCTCTTAGCTTTCCAATGGCTTAAGAATAATGTTAATTGGACTTCTAGATTGAAAGATATGCTGCAAATACTGCATCATGATCGGTCCATGCATACTATAACAGTGAGTCAACTTAGACTAGAAACTTTGACCATAATCCAATCAGAATTGGGAAAAGTGGTAAACATAAAAGTTGTATCCTTTCTTCTTAACGTTCTAGTGGTTTAAGAAACACTTCATTTGGAGTTTGTAGAGAGAGATATGGCCAAAATACCGCAACATATATGAATGAAATCATCACCACACTTGCATGGATTTTCATCATATGAGCCTTTTTCATCAAATTTCTTACAAAAGCAATAAAAGAAACTAGCAATAGATACTCTTAAAGTAATTTAAAACAAAATAACATAAAATTTAACTAAAATAACTTAAATTAACTACTCAACATATAGTCAAACTTAAACTAGAAAAACACCAAAAGTGCTATGATTTGAACCTAAAATCTCAAAGATCTAACTACTTAAGCCCTCAAAATGTGTCAAAATAACTCTATATAATAGAGTTATCACACCCCCGAACTTAAGATTTTGCTAGTCTTCGAGCAAAAGAAAATAAAAAAAACTGAACATAAAAAAAATTGAATGAGAGATAGAATTACCAAATCATGATTTCCCAATATTTCCCTTAGAAATTATCCTAATTCTAGCTTAAGGTACAATACAATTAATACTTAAAGTCATGCATCAATTCAAGTGAAAACTTATTTTTCGAATGGACTTCTTGTATGTGTGTATAATCTTTTACAAAAACTATCATGCAATTCATATTAGTTTATGCCAAATGTAAACATAGGTTAGTACTAGGATTCCGTAAGTTTGTTTTCATTTTTCTCCCCATTAATGTAGAATAACACTTATTCAAGGATCAATAGGTCTTTATTAAGCTTATAATGTAAAGCTAGGGTCAAGGTATGATAAAGGATATTTTTAGGCTCAAATTCATCTTAAACTCTTAATCAATCTAGGACTTATAAAGAGCTTAATAAAATTCTATAGCACTTCCAAACTTAAAGTAAAATTTCCTTTATACAACACACTTTATTTTTTTTTTACACCCCAAACTTGTTTTTGACAATTATGAACATGGGGTAAATTTCAAGCACCCATCACCTTTCTCCCTTAATTTATCTTTAAGCTCAATACCCCTCTTAGAAAGATCAAAATATTTAAAGGAGAAAGGTTCAAACTGTTGAAATTAAATAAAAATGCTAAGTCTAATATATTTGTGTATATACAAAGAAATGGTAATTTAGGCTCAAAATGGATGACTAAGGATAACTATATAATAAGGTAGCTCAATAAGGCTTAACCGATCCAAAGATGGCCTAAATCACTTCCTATCCTAAGTGTTATCTAGGATTTCGCCTCGAGAGAGAATCAAACAAATTCTAGAATTCGTGACTTCACTATACTCTTTATCAATATAAACTTTCTCTAAATCACATAAAAATTCTAAGTAAACAAATATGGTGCTCGAATTATTGGAAGTCACATTCTAAAATAAAAGTTAACACAAGAATAGCATATAAAAGTAAATCATAACTATATGTTTCCCAAAAGCTAAGAATCACAAGATAATCAAAATATCATCCTAAGATAGGGAAAAATCATGGATAAGGTGCAAACTATCTCAATATTTTTAAAAGCTAAAAATTAAAACTAGCTAAACATGTAAAATAATAAAGATAAACAAACAAAGATAAGCAAAAACAAACAAAACACGCCCCCAAACTTAAAACTAAACATTGTCCCCAATGTTTAAAGAAAAAAATGTAGGAACGACAAAGAATACTCCACTGGTGATTGGATGAATCTAAAAATGCTCAAATTTTCCTTCTCATCTTCATTATCATTAATTCTTGTGGAAGATAAATTTTTTTATTGGATTCTAGGCCATGTCAAGCAACTATATTGCGGACTTTTGGTGATTTATTTTGCCTCCCCAATAATGCTTTAATCTTTGTCCATTTACTTTGAATTTCGAACCATCTGTCCCCCTAACTTCAATTGCTCCATGTGGAGATACCTCATTGAAAATGAACAGACTAGACCACCTTGATTTGAGCTTCCCCAAAAATAATTTCAAGTGAGAATTATAAAGCAACACCAATTGTCCTGGCTTAAAGCTTCGTTCCACTATTTTCTTATCATGCCATTGCTTTGTTTTCTCCTTATAGAGTTTGGCATTCTCATAAGGTTGAAGGTGAAATTCATCAATTTCAATTAATTGCAGCAACCTTTACTCACCCGCTGCTTGTAAATCAAAATTTAACTTCTTCATAGCCTAATAAGCATTGTGCTCAAGTTCCACTAGTAGGTGGGAAGCTTTGCCAAAGACTAACTTGTATGGAGACATACGAATTGAGGTCTTGTAAGCAGTCTGATATGCCCATAATGCATCATCTAATCTTCTCGCCTAATCTTTTCTTATGGGACACACCATTTTTTTCTAAGATTCGCTTAATTTCTTTATTTGACATTTTCACTTGTCCACTAGTTTGAGGATGGTATGCAGTTTCAACCTTATGTTTAACTCCATATTTTTCCAAAAGTGTATCAAAATACTTGTTGCAAAAGTGACTCCCCTCATCACTAATAATTGCCCTTGGAGTACCAAATCGAGTGAACATGTTCTTCTTAATGAAATTCATCACCAACTTTGAATCATTATGAAGAAACACTACCGTTTCAACCCATTTGGAGACATACTTTATGGCAAGCAAGATGTATTTGTTGTTGTATGAAGATATGAATGGACACATGAAGTCAATACCCTATACATAAAAAATTTCTATCTCAAAGATGTTGAGAGGCATCTCATGTCGCCTTGAGATATTACCCATTCTTTGGCACCTGTTATAATGCAAAACAAAATTGTGAGCATCCTTAAATAATGTAGGCCAATACAAACTTGATTGGAGGACTTTAGCAGTAGTCCTTGTTCCTCCAAAATGCCTTCCATAATCAAAAGAATGGTGATGGTTAAGCACATTTTGAATTTTTTTTTCTGGGACACATTTTTTGAAGATCTGGTCTTTACACTGCTTAAACAAGAAAGGCTCATCCCAAAATAAAATTTAACATCATGCAAAAATTTCTTTTTCTGATAAAAATTTAAATAAGGCGGAATAATATTGCTTACCAGATAATTCATGAAATCAACATACCAAGGAAGTGATTTCTTGCCAACTTGAAGGATTTGTTCATCAGGGAACATCTCTTTGATTAAAGTTGAATCTTTACCTTGAGCTTCCATCTCCAATCTTGAGAAGTGGTTTGCCACTTGATTTTTTATTCCTTTTTTGTCACGAGTCTCTAAATCAAACTCTTGTAGCAAGAGAATCCACCTTATTAATCTTCGTTTACCATCTTTCTTTGCAATCAAATATTTGATAGCTAAATGGTCAATGTACACTATCACCTTTGTCCCCATGAGATAGGAGCGAAATTTGTCAAAAGCAAAAACTACATCCAAAAGCTCATTTTCTATTATGGTATAATTTTTTTAGGCCTTATTCAAAGTCTTGCTAGCATAACAAATGGAATGAAAGATTTTATCCTTCTTTTGTCCTAAAACAGCTCCCACCGCATAGCCACTTACATGACACATTAATTCAAAAGGGAGAGTCCAATAGGGACTAATTATGATAGGTGCAAATATTAATCTTTGCTTCAATTCATCAAAAGCCACAAGACATTCATTATCAAAGTTAAATGGCATATCTTTTTCCAATAAATTGCAAAGTGGTTAAGAAATTTTTGAAAAGTCTTTAATAAATCTTCTATAAAAACCAGCATGACCAAGAAAACTTCTAATAACTTTGACATTTATTGAGGGTGGTAATTTCTCAATTGTTTCAATTTTTGCTTTATCTACCTCAATGCCACAACTAGAGATTTTGTGCCTAAGAACAATACCTTCTTGCACCATGAAGTGACATTTCTTCCAATTGAGCACCAAATTTGTTTCTTCACATCTCTTGAGTACCTTAGCAAAATTTAAAAGATAATCATCAAAATTATTTCCAAAGAAAAATCATCCATAAATACCTCCAAACATTTCTCCACCATGTCTGCGAATACAACCATCATACATCTAGGTTCATTACATAATCTAAATGGCATTCTTCTAAAAGTAAAGGTGCAATAAGGACATGTAAATGTAGTATTTTCTTGATCTTCAAGGGCAATAGCAATTTGATTATAACTAGAATAACCATCTAGAAAGCACTAATTCCTTACCAGCCAGGCAATCCAACATTTGATCAATGAATGGAAGAGGGAAGTGATCTTTCCTTGTAGCATTGTTGAGCTTGCGATAATCCATGTACACTCTCCACCCATTCACAATTCTTATTGGAATCAGCTCATTATTGTCATTGGCAACCATAATCATTCTCCCTTTCTTAGGAACATTGAACTAGACTTACCCATGAGCTATCAGAAATAGGATAAATTATTCCAGCATCCAACCACTTGATGCTTTCTTTCTTGACCATTTCTTTCATGATGGGATTCAATCTTCTTTGTTGTTCAATTGTTGCTTTGTGATTTTCCTCAAGGAAAATTTTGTGCATATAAAAAGAAGAGCTAATTCCTTTAATATCAACTATGATCCACCCTATTGCTTTCTTAAATTCTCTGAGTGTCCTTAATAACTTCTCTTCTTGCATGTTAGTAGGAAAATCTGAAATACTAACTAGAAGAGTAGAAGATTTTCCAAGAAAAGCATACCTCAAGTGTGCAGGCAGAGGTTTGTATTCCAAAGTAGGTGGTTCCTTAATGGAGGGCTTAGAAACTAGCATCAAAGAAGGTGAAACATCTAAAGACTCAAATTGATGATTAGTTCTAAGTCTGGAGTGAGCATTTAACAAATTTGAGTATTCAATAAATTCATCATCATCCCTATCAGAATTAACAACTAAACATGCTTCAAGAGGATCATTGGGATATTCTTCTAAGAAAACATCTTGTGTAAAGTCATTTACCACACTCATGAAAAAGCAGTTTTAAGATGTCATAGGCAATTTTAAAGCTTTGAAAATATTAAACGTTACCTGTTGGTCTTGAACTCTCAAAGTGAGCTCACATTTTTCAACATCAATCAAAACTCTAGCAGTTGCTAAGAATGCCCTTCCAAGGATGATTGGAATTTGCCTATTTTTTCCATGTCAAGAATTATAAAATCAATTGGAAAAATAAATTTATATATCTTGACAAGAACATCTTCAATAATTCCCTTTAGGTACACATAAGAGCGATCAGCCAGTTGCAAAGTAACAGAAATGGGTTTGCATTCCGCCAAACCAAGTTTATCAAAAATTGACCAAGGCATTAAATTGATGCTTGCACCTAAATCACTCAAAGCTTTTGCAAAAAATAAATTACCAATAATGCAAGGGATTGTGAAACTACCGAGATCTTTGAGTTTTGGTGGCAATTTATTTTGGAAAATTGCACTATATTTTTCTGTTAGGGAGCTAGTTTCAAACTCACCTAGCTTTCTCTTTTTGGAGAGGATGTCGTTCAATAACTTGACATAGCTGGGCATTTGTTCCAAAGCTTCAGCAAAAGGAATATTTATGTGTAATTTCTTGAAGACATTGATGAACTTCTGAAATTGCTTTTCAAGCTTTTGCTTTTTGAGCCTTTAGGGAAAATGTGGTGGATGATGGATGACTTGAGAAATCCCTTGATTGTCAACCTTTTCATCTTCTTTCTGTTCAACTTCAATTTCTTTTTAACACAATCCTTCCTTATCAACATGTTCATTTGCAGATTCAACTGCTTTTTCGTTCACCCCCTTAATTTCTTTTCCACTCCTTAAAATGATTACTTGGCATTGTTCCTTACCTTTAGGATTGATTTGTGTGTCACTAGGTAAAGAACCTTGAGGTCTATTATTGATGGAATTTGCAAGCTGTCCCACTTAGGTCTCAAGATTTCTCAAGGAGGCACCTTGACTTTGAATTGTAGCATCAGTCTTTGATATATATTGCAAGAGAAGTTCTTCCACTTGGGACCTCTTTTCAAGAATCGGTGGTCTACCTTGTTGTTAAAAACTATGAGGCATAATGGCTTTTAGATTTGAAGGCTTTGCATTGTTCCATGAAAAGTTGGGGTGGTTTTGCTAGCTAGGATTATAAGTATTGGAATATGGCTTATTCTGCTATCTATTAAAGTTCCTCACAAATTAGACTGATTCAGAATTATAAGGACATTGATCATTTAAATGGCCATCTCCACACATCTCACAAACTACAAATGAATTTTGAACTACATGAACTATCAGTGTGTCAAACTTCTTAGACAGTGCAACCACTTGTGTAGCTACTTAAGTAGTTAAGGTGCCAAGTGCATCAAATTCATAAGCTCCAACAACTTTCATTGAACTTGACCATTCTAAAGGCCATTGGCAATTATTTGATGCCATCTCTTCCAATAGATTATTAGCATCTGTAGCATTCTTACTCATTAATGCCCCACCAACAGCAGCATCAATTGTGGTTTTTATTGACCTAACCAGCCCATTGTAAAATGTCTAAACTTGCAACCAATCAGGAATCCCATGATGTGGACATCTTCTCAGTAGTTCTTTAAATCTATCCCAAGCTTTATACGAGGACTCACCATCAAATTGTGTGAATGAGGTGATATCATTCTTCATATTTGTAGTCTTGGCATGCGGAAAGAATTTTGCTAGAAACTTTTGAGCCAAGTCCTCATAAGTAGTGATAAACCCATTAGGCAATGAACTAAGCCAACTCTTTGCTTTATCCCTCCAAGAAAACGGAAGCAGTCTTAATCTAATAGCGTCATCAGTTACTCCATTGTATTTGAATGTATCGCACATTTCCAAGAAATTCACCAAATGAGAATTAGGATCATCATTGGGTAACCCGTTAAACTGACTGAAGACTTAATCATCTGAATGTAAGTTGGTTTAATTTCAAAATTATTTGCATTGATGGAAGGTCTTTTAATGCTTTGGTGTAAACTTTGCAAAAGAGGAATAGCATAATCCCCGTAGTGCTTTATTTGCTTCGGGAACTAAATTAATAGCATTATTGCCATTGTTGTTGTTATCCTCAGCCATTGTCTGATTTAAAGTTGCAACTTGCATATTCTCCCTTCGACGTCTTCTAAAAGTTTTTTCTATCTCAAAATCAAAAGGAACAAGATTTAAGTTGTTTCTTTTTTGCATACACTGATTGAAGATATCTATAGGCAAACAAAACTAATATTAAAACAAGAAAGATAAAATTTGAAGTAAGACTAAATTGCTTGGTATTAGTATTAGTAAAGATTCTAGAAATAATTCTCTAGCAACGACGCCAAAAACATGTTAGTTAAAATTCTACTACGCAAGTATACGTATCGAATAAATAGTATATAAGCAAGCAAAGCATCGATCCCACAGGGTATTGATATAAAATTTTACTAAGTACTAAAATTCAAACAATTTAGTTTTATTCAAATAATTAAAAGCTGAATTCTAAGTAAACTAAAAACTACCCAACTAAAACTAATTTAATTAAAAATTAAAGCAACATGATAATTGGGTAAAAAGCAAATCAAACAAGCTTAGGATTATAATATCCCTCACACTTCATCTAAATTGACCCTTTCTTCCTTAACATATTTCAATGGGTTGAATTGCTAACCTAGAGTCCTTAATAATTTATAAGGTCTCATGACTCATCTTATAAAAATATCTATTTTAGCCAAAACACTGTATCCCTATGTGAATTGAAATTAAAACAGACTCATTAAGTTCATGTTCAAATTTGGCTACAAAAGGCCTATAGGTATATCCCTATCCTATACACAAATCAATTAATATGATCATATACTATTTCAATTTTAGTCTACACTAAACTCCCCTTCCCAAGTTTGTTTAGGTTCCTAAATCAATTTAATTGGTGATCAAGTAATAAGAAGCATTAAGAACAAATTGGAATAAATAATTCAAATCCCATTAAAGATAAGATAGAAGGAGATTAAAAGTTTAGATTACATGTGAGTTCAATTGCAATCTTAGAAAAACAAATTTAGCTCATAATATCTAATAAAAACTTCATCCAAAGAAATTTAGCCATCAATCCAAGTCAAAGGAAATGAGAAAAACACAAAAGTAAAGAGAGAAAACTAATAGTTGGAGCTTTGTGATCTTGATTCTTTCTCCAATTCTCTTATTTTCTTGCTTTGTTCTTGGCTCCAAATCTCCAGAATAGTTGCTTGCTGCCTCCTCCTTAAAATCTCTGAAAAAGGTCCCTTAAATAGGCTCCAAGTAACCTAATTTTCAAAATCTCATCAACCTTTTTTATTTTTGGAAAATTGCCCAGCACTGCGACGCTACTTTTCCAGCACTACAGCCTTTTTCTCCTAGTGCTGTGGCAGTTGATCAACTTTGAATATGATTTTAACCATGATCTACTCCGTACTTGGAAAAGTGGTAAACGTAAAAGTTGTAGCCCTGTCTTGTCTTTGCAATGGCTTAATCATCATGTCAATTAGACTTCTGGATTGAAAGATATGCTCCAAATACTGCATCATGTTCAATCCACGCATATTGCTGTAGTGCTTCAAATTAGACAAATATTTTGACCATGATCTAATCAGAATTGGAAAAAGTGGTAAATATAAAAGTTGTATCCCTTCTTCTTAGCATTCTAGTGGTCTATGAAACACTTCATTTGGAGTTTTGTAAAGAGATATATGGTCAAAATACCACAACATATATGAATGAAATCATCACCATACTTGCACGGATTTTTATCATATGAGCCTTTTTCATCAAATTTCCTACAAAAGTAATAGAAAAAACTGGCAATAACTACTCTTAAAGTAATTTAACACAAAACAACATAAAATTTAACTAAAGTAACTTAAATTAACTACTCAACATGAAAAACCTAAAATGCTAACGATCCGAATCTAAAATTTCAAAGATCTAACTACTTAAACCCCCAAAATGTGTCAAAATAACTCTATATAATAGAGTTATCACCCTTGCATTTATCAAAGTGCCTGCAGTGGCTAAGAATGGATGTCTTAGTATGATCAGAACCTTTTGATCCTCCTCCATCTCACATACTGTGAAGTCTACTAGAATGAACAATTTCCCAACTTTAAGCAAGACATCTTCTATCACCCCACAGTGGTGCCTCATTGTTCTGTTAGCTAGTTGCAAGGTGACTGTAGTGGGTTGAATCTCCTTTAGTCCAATTCTCCCAGCAGTAGATAAAGGCATAATTAAGACACCATAACCTAATTCACACCAAGCTTTTGAAAAATTAAAATTACCAATTGAGAAAGGGATAGAAAAACTCCTTGGGTCCTAAAGCTTTGGTGGAAGCTTGTTCTGGATTATTGCAATACACTCCTCAGTGATTGTAATTGTCTCAAAGTCCTCCAGTTTCCTTTTCTTTGTCAATATGTCCTCTAGAAACTTCACATATGATGGCGTTTGCTCTAAAGCTTCTACAAAAGGAATGTTGATGTGAAGCTTTTTGAATACCTCATGAAATTTTTGGAAGTTTTTATCAAGCTTTTATTTCTGAAGGCACTGAGGAAAAGGTAGTGGTAGTAAAGTTGCCTTGGCTTCATTCTTTTGACTTTGCTTGTTAGCTGTCTTAATCACTGTTTTCTTCTCAATAAGCTCATCTTGAAAATTAACTTGCCTTGTTCAACCTTTTTTTCGTTCCTCGAGGTGATTGCCATAACTTGTTTCTTACCTTCTTTCCTTGGATTCACCTCTATATCACTAAGCAATGTTCCTTAAGGTCGGTTGTTTAATAAATTGGCAAGTTGACCAACCTAAGTCTCAATGTTTCGAATTGATGCTGCTTGACTCTAAATGAGAGCTATTTGACTTTGTATAATGCTATCATTCTGTGTCATGTATTGCCTTAGTAGATCTTCCACAACTGGCTTTTTTTCTAAAATAGATGTGCCAGCTTGCTGGTGAAATGCTATAGGTGCATTTAGCCTTAAAGTTGAGGATGAACCTTCATTATTAGCCCTAGAAAAATTAGGATGATTCCTCCACCCTGAGTTGTAAGTGTTGAAGTAGAGGTTATTATGCTATCTATTACCCACAAATTGCACTATCTCTGTTAAGCTTGGACACTAATGACTTGTATGATTATCTCTATAATACTCACAAGCTATAAAAGGACTTTGAACACTATTAGTACCAAAAGATTCAAGAGTTTTAGTTAAGGTTGCTACCTAAGTTGACAACGTTGTCATAGCATCAACGTTATGAATTCCAGGTACTTTCATCGATAGTGATCGCTTGGTTGGCCATTAGTAATTATTTACAGACATTTCCTTTAGCAAATCATATGCCTCATCAATTGATTTTGCCATCAAAGCTCCTCCTGCAGCAGCTTCAATGGTGGTTCGAACCTGCCCACTCAAACCATTATAAAAAGTCTGCATTGGAAGCCACTTTGGGAGACCATGATGAGGACAATGCCTAAGCAATTCTTTATATCTTTCCTCAGCTTCATACAATGATTCAGAATCTAGTTGCATGAATGATGTAATGTCATTCCTCATATTTGTTATCTTAGTTGGAGGGAAGAATTTGACAAGGAATTTATGAGCAAGATCATCCCATGTTGTTATGGAGCTAGTTGAGAGTGCATTTAGCCAAGCTTTAGCTTTATCCCTAAAAGAGAAGGGAAAAAGCCTCAACTAAATGCATCATTTCTGACACCATTGTGCTTGAATGTGTCACAAATTCCAAGAAGTTTGATATATGGCCATTTAGATCATCACTTGGAAAACCCCCAAACTGAATCGATGTTTGAATCATGGTAATAACAGCTGACTTGATTTCAAAATTGTTTGCTTGAATAGTTGGCCTACGAATGCTCGATGGAATTCCTTATACCAAAGGAACAGCATAATCCCTTAAGTAATGATTACCAACTATTACACGCTTTTGGACTTGTTGTTCACCCTATTGATCAAGCATTATATTTACTAGAGCAACACCTTCTTGATTCTTTAGTTGAAGTCTACAAAATGTTCGCTCAATTTTTGGATCACACGGGATAGTCTCCAAGTTGTTCACTCTTCTCATATAACAGTTGAACACAACTGCAATGTTGACTCTATTAGTTTTTGATGATAATAAAACATTCCCACTCATTTGTGTCTAATATCTCTACTTTAGTGTGCAGGATAAAATATTGTATGCCAAGAATGAATTGATCATTCAAAGGAACATATCAAAAATCATATGAATAAGGAGCCACAATTGATCAACAAAATAGAAGCCTCTTAGTTGGATAATGAAGGGTGTTGGTTAGCTAAATTTCAAATTAGAAGTTGGGGCTCAAGAGGATTGAGAAACAGAGAAGACTTAGTTGACTAAGAAGGAAGTTAGTCGACTAAGAGCATATTGCTAGAAATCTAGACTTCAAGATAGAAACAACTTAATTGACTAAGAAAGAAGTTAGTCTACTAAGTGCTCACTGCTAAAATCTGGGATCAGAAGACAGACACAGCTTAGTCAACTAAAAGAGCGTAGTTAGTGTACTAAGATCATTCTGTCAGAAAATTTGAATTGAGCAATAGAAGACAGATTAACGGCCAAAACTGCCACCAAACTATTTCCAACGGTCAAAAACTACCTAACACCTATCAGAGCTAATTCTTCAAGTATTTAAGAGGCTTCCAATGGCTAGAAAGGTAATTAAGGCTTCCAAGTTCAAAAAGAGCTCAAAAATTACAAAAACCTTCAGCATACCTTTTACACTTCACTCCTATCCTTGTAAAAGATTCAAGCACTTCACTTTGTACCACTTAGATCAAGTTAGTGATCATAGGTACACCTTTATTTCTCTTCTTCTTGTATACTTAGAGTGTGCGAGAAACTCTAAGGGAATTTATTCAAGCTTGGTTTCCTTGATTAGGTGTATAGGTTCTAACTTAACCTAGAAAAGTTAGTTTGGGTTTTGGTTGATCCCAGGAAAAACCATTATAAAAGGTTGTGGCTGAGTTTGCGAAAAGCCATTATAAAGCTTGGTGAGAGCTTGGGAATTCCACCATTTTTAGTGAGTTGATTTCGAAAATCTTTAGTTGAACAATCAAGGTAGTGAATGTAGGTCTTGGACCGAACCACTTTAAATTCTTGTGTGATTGTCTACTCTGTTTCTGTTTTTATTTTCATTCCTTTTTAAATCATTCCCTCATCTTGCATAGAACCAGTCTTTATTGATCTTAAACTTGTCCTCAACTTAGAGCCAATTTTAGTAAGAGCTAAAAAGTGCTATTCACCCCCCTCTAGCACATTTACTTGGGACCAACATGCAAAACATAGAAATAAAACTTAAATTAAGACTAATCTATAAAATTTTAATATTAGCAAATAACAAATAAACAAAATCCCCAGCAACAGCGTCAAAAACTTGTTGTCGATTTTGCACACGCAAGTATACATATCGAATAGGTAATATAGTGATGAAGTAGAGTATCATTCCCACGGAGATTTGTTCCTAAAGTTTCACTAATTACTAAAATTATAAAACAAATTAATCTTAGTTAAGTAATCCAAAAATTAAAGAAAAACTAATTCAAAACAATTAAAAAACAACACTAAATAAACTAACAAACTAAATAAGTTCAGAAAACCAGTATATTAAATACCTAAGATTATGAGTTCATTCCACATTCCATCTGATATTAGTTTTTGTTGTTATTTATCTTTCCTAGGTGGTTGTACTAACCTAGAATCCAAAGCTATGGACACGTCTCTGTCGAGTTGCTTGTACAAATACCTCGCTTAATTAGTTCACATATGTCTATAGGAATCAATTAAATTAAGTTCATTAAGTAGGTGTCCTAATGTGGCTATGTATGGCAATTGGCGTATGTCTACTCGAATTACGAATCAGATCACCTAAGTGACATGAACATACATTATTCAAACTTTAGTTCAATCTAAAATCTCTTTGTCAAGTCTCAATTAGATTCACAAATTAGTTAATTGTTGGCCAAGCAATCAGAAGCATTAAGAACAAATTTGAATAAGCAAAACTATACCCATTCATGATAAATAAAAGAGAAACAAATAATTTAGCTCATAATAACAAATAAAAACAACATCCAAAGAAATTTAGCAATGAATCCAAGTCAAAGAAAATAAAAGAAACATAAGAGTAGAGAAAGAAACAAATTATTGAAGCTTTATGATCTCAATTCTCTCTCAAATTTTCTTGTTTTCTTGTTTTGTTCTTGGCTCCCAATCTCTGGAATAGTTGCTTGCTGCCTTCCCTTTAAAACCTCTGAAAAAGGTCTCTTAAATAGGCTCTAAATAATCTAATTTCAAAAATCCCATCAACTCTTTATTTTTGGAAAATCGCCCAACGTTGCGACACTACTTCTCTAGTGCTATAGCGCTGAGATCTCTGGAAAATGTGTTGTGTGCTTCTTTTCATTAGTGCTACAGCCTTGTTCTCCCAACGCTGTAGCAGTGTATCAAATTCGAATGTAATTTTCACCCTGATCTGGTTTAAACTGGGCAAAGTGATAAACATAAAAGTTTTAACCCTATCTCTTAACTTGCCAATTGATTAAGAATCACATCAATTAGACTGCTAGATTGAATGATATGCTCCAAATAGCACATCATGTTTTGTCCATGCATACTGCTATAGTGCTTCGAATTAGACAAATATTTTGGCCATGATTCAATTAGAACTAGGAAAAGTGGTAAATATAAAAGGTGTAGCCCTTCTTCTTAGTGTTGTAGTGGTCAAGAAACACTTCATTTGGACTTCTGTAGAGAAAGATATGGTCAAACTACCGCAACATATACGAATGAAGCCATCACCATACTTGCATGGATTTTCATCAAATGAGCCTTTTTCATCAAATTTCCTACAAAAGCAATAAAAGAAACCAGCAATAACTACTCTTAAAGTAATTTAAAACAAAAAAACATAAAATTTAACTAAAATAACTTAAATTAACTACTCAACATGTAATCAAACTTAAACTAGAAAAATACCTAAAATGCTACAATCCAAACCTCAAATCTCAAAGATTTAGCTGCTTAAGCTTCCAAAATGTGTCAAAATAACTCTATATAATAGAGTTATCAAAAATCCTTTTTATCTCCTTAAAGGTTTTAAGTTTCTTAGAAAATTTTTAAAGTCCAATTCACCCCCTTCTAGTCATCATCATTGAGTTAACACTATTTAACAATTGGTATCAGAGCTTGAACTCAATTTTGTAGGTTTCAAAGCCTTTAAGTGATCCTTGTTAGCTTCAATACATGGCCGTTAACTCTATTGTAACAATTCTTGGTGAAGGGCAATCATTTGTGGAGCTTCCTTTATTCAATGGTGAGAACTACATTTATGGGAGAATAGAATGAAGTTTTTTGTTTTAGCCAACGATTATGAAGTTTGGTGAACAATTTTTGATGGTCCATAAAAGCTAACCAAGGAAAAAAGAAACTGGGATACAAGTGTCATGAATATGGTACAACTCAATGCTAAGGCTATGCATAATCTTTTTTGTGCAATTCATGATAATGATTACAAGAGAGTGTTCAAGTGTGAAAGTGTCAGAGATTTTAGAGAAATTAGAAGAGTTGCATGGCAAAGAAGAGAAATTGAAAGAAAAGCCTTGTGAAAGTCAATGCTCAACATGTGGCATGACAATTAGAGATAAAGAATCAAGTGAAATTCAATCCTCAATCCAATTAGAATCATGCCTCATGGCTCTTAAAGGGCTTAAGGTAAACTCTTCACTTTGTAAACCCATTTTATATTCATTTGGTGACACTACTTAAAAAATAAGGTTTTATTAACGAAAAAATTCATCAATAAAGGTGTGCATTCTGTTAATTACCGATGGAATTACTGATAGAAAATTTTATCAATAATCAATCAAAAATATTCTTGTCGGTAATAAATTTTTGTCCGTAAATTTATCGACTAAAAATTTCATTAGTAATTTCGTTTGTAAAGTTGCCAATACATTGATCGATAAAGCCATCAGTGATATAGGAAATCTGTCAACAAATTCGATCGATAAAAATACCGACCAAAAAGTTTCAATCAACAAATCAATCGTTAATTTATTGATGGAAAATTGTGGTTGGCAAATCCATTGGTAATTTATTGACGAAATTGCTTATGGAATTGCTGATGGAATTAGTAACCAATTTTTTTTTAATATTATGTTGGTAATGTGTACTATTCCATTGATAATGAAGCTAAATCCATCAATAATTAGGTAACGAATTCCATCAGTATTGAGAAAATTCCATTAATAATTTCGTCGGTAATAATTATGAAATTTTTTAAAAATTTGCATTTCCTGCATTGAATAATAATAATATTAATATTAAAAGCAAGAATTTTGTTTTAAAAACATCCAAGATGTATTATAAAATGGAAAAAACATACCAAATTTTTTAAGATTAAAAAAGAAGTGTTATGTCAAAATTTATGAAAAACGTTAATACAAGGAATATATACTATAATGAAAAGGAATTATGGTTGTGCCTCAGCCAAATCATCAGAAAGTGGAGACTACTGTTGTGACTGAGGATGCAACAATTATGATGATGAAGACTTGCAAGCTAGATTTGGAAGCCTATCAAGTACAACCTTCCCGATGGACTTAATATCATGCATGTCAGTTTTAAACTCCTTCACATTGCTTTTCATTTCTTGATAGCCCTGAGGTTCAGATGGAGGAACATGTGTAACATTAATAGAAGGCATCAGACAATAGGTAGACTCAGATGTTGTAGCTAGAGCTAATAGTGTAGGAAGTTGCATCATGGTGCTAAACCCGTAGACATGGGTCCAAGTGGTTTGTGGCCCTCCAATTGCCTCAGACCATGCTACTAGATCAAATTTCGGCTAGGATGATGGATCATTACTATACTTTTGTGATAAAACAAATGTGTATGATTACTACAAATAAAAAAAATGACATTTATATTAATTAAATTGCTAAGTAACATATACACATATACAATAATATGATGAAAATAAATTGACTCATTTTTATTACTTACACTAACAGTCTTAGACTTGTTGTCCACAAACTCTTCAGTACCTTTCTATCACTTGTGAGTGCAGTCAAAAACCTCAAAGAATGTCACTAGCCTTTGTAGCGTCTCGGACTGCAATCACAATAAGAAAAAAATGCTTCATCACCAATTTGCATGTTTCTGCAATCTTCAACAACACAATGACCACATGTTTTCAAATCATAAAACATTAACAATACATAACATATTCACAAGAAAAACAAACCCATCATAAAAAATATGCATTGCTTTGCAATCGTCAACAAGACAACGACAACAACAAAAGGCTCACATTATCTTAATACGAGTTAAGAACACGTACCATTTCCTTTTAATGTAAAGCAAAAGGTAAAGAACCCCTTGTCTGCGTTGCTATTCTACCATCCTTTTCTATCGAGCGATTTTGCTGGGCCTTCTCATATCGATGCTGCCACTTGGGTGTGACCTAGACATTATCGACTAGTTGGTGCCAAACTTCTGCAGTGATCTAAAGACATGCCTTCCCTTTGGTCAAAAGGATATCGTGACAAGTGCACGTATCCCTCTTGGCATTCTTGTGCTCATTTGTTAATAGATTTTTTAATCAGTCTTTACAAGTCTTCTCCCATATGTTATAGACCACCAAAACATCAATAGCATCCCACGTAAAAAACTCCTACATTAAAAATAAATATTTATATTAGTATTGTTAAAAGAAATCTAAATAAATATACAACAACAATATGGCACCTCAAATTTACACCACATGGCGCTTTTCACCATGGTAGGAATAAACCTCCATGTAGGACAAGGCCCACTGAAGTGACTCTTGATTATTCTTGTGATGGTTAGAGTCACTCTAGTCTTTGTAAAAGTACTACAAAATCAATACATCTTTATTAAAACACATTAATAAAATTGTTGCATATAATGAAATAAGGTAATAATTGGAAATTACTTCTTTCCGACAAGATACAAAAGGATACCTTGGTCTGGATTGGTATGAGTGGGCAAGGCTACACTAGGCATATGACCTTAGATATAGACACCATTATTCATTGTGGAGCGATTTTCTCCATAGTCCAATGTATGGAACTTGTATCCATTCACATAGTAACCTTTGTAACACATCGCCATATGACAAGAATCTTGCAACATTTCAACCAGATGAGAATCAATTTGATTCACATGTTGGGCCACCTACAAGAAAGTGACATGCCATATAATATTTTGAAGTGTTATTTTAACACAATCAATTAGATTTATTATAGATAACTTGCATATTGTTTAAACAAATTTCGAAATGTTGTGTCATGGACTTTCTCCAATTCCTTGTCAAAAATACCATATCATTCTCGTTTCACGATATCGTTAAACATCCTAAAGATAGGAGGAACATATAGTGAATTAATACCATTCACTTTTCATAATTTTCTAAACATATAATTAATTAACTTAAACTTACTCAACGTATGGCAATATCTCTTTGCAAATCATTAGTACATATAGTTCTGCAGCATAAAACTCATCCTTCTCTAGGTATCGACGTTTCTCGAATAGACCTAAGGATCTGTCGAGATGGGTGAAAATTGAAAGATGACCAGATGCATTAATGTCTCCACCAACATCATTTCAGGAACCAAATTCATTTTTGTTGGGATTGTAGTTTTGTAATATGTTAAGCAAAAAGTTGATATTTCCTTGATGATATATGCTTCACAAATGGATTCTTCCACCAATGCTCAATTATTCACTTTTTTTTTTCAAATGATGCAAGAACTTAAAGATTAACGCGCTTGTTAGATTCTAATTGTAAACCCTAAAATAATAAGTAAATTATATGTGTGGCTCCCAATACCTCTCATAAGGATACATCCATCAGTAATGGATTTGTCTTCCAACCTTAGCTTCGTATGCCAAGTGGATCGACAAATGTTCCATTGAGTTGAAAAAGCTTATGGGAAAATTCTTCTCCAATTTGCATATGGTTTCTATGATATTTCCTTCCCATGCATTGATATGATCAAAACGCAATTCGATTGCAGAGATATCACGGAAGAAATGTGAGATCTCAACAATTGCACTCTAAATAGCGTGAGGAACCATATCGTGAAATACAATTGGGAGCAAACTATCACAGCCCAATTCTCGAGCCATGACCGACGCAAGGACCCAATAGGCATGGCCCAGTGGGCCCAAGCAAGACTTTCTATGAAACTTGTTTATTAGACCACCTGTCCCTCTTTTACCTCTAAGGTTCTTAATTCATTGTTTTCAAAAATAATTTCCTTTCAAAAATAAATCATGGCAACTGAACAATACCATTCACAAAATAATACTACCATTTGCCAACCTATGGCAACATTATCATTCAATTCAATCATATGGTGTTTACCACAATTCTCATGAATTACAATTAAACCACTATATATAAATACCAAACGACCTTGGCTATCAGCGGAGTGACTCTGGTATGAATACTATCATGGAGTGTTCTAGTAAACCTATCGTAAGATGGATAGGAGGAAATGCCTCTACTTGAAATCTAACTATCTACGAACCTGAAAAGTAAAACATGAAGTTGAAAAGGATGAGTATAAACCCAGTGAGTGAACATAGGAAGGGAACAAGCAAACAATACTGAAAGCTTTTCAAAAACATGATGCACTTGTTTAAACACAATGCAATTTGGTATATTATGAACAAAACTCGGTGCCATACTATTTTTCAACTCATTTTAAAACATTTAGGAAGTTCAAGCAAGGCAAGCATAGCAGAGTGAGAGTTTCTCATTGCAACAAGAATGCATTCACCCTGTAGCGAAAATCCAAAGCAAAGGTTAAATCCATCCACCTGTGAGTCTTTTGCTGCAGCGAAAAGGCATTTTCGCTACAGTAAAATTTATGAGCAGATGAAATTAGGGGAATTTTCACTACTATAAAAATCCAATCCTGTTGCAATGAAAATCAAATTAAACACATTTGACAATAATCAAGTTTCAACAGTCAATGCAAAAACATATTAATTCTAAACCTATCTATATAGTAAATATATATATAAACACGTATACCACCACCGCCTCACCCAGATCATGTGCACTCCTACACTGCACATAGCCGAGTCTATCATGTGCACCCCCATATCGCGCACAGCTAATGCCATCGTTCAGACTCTTACACCTCGTCATCACCGACATGTGCACTCCCACACTACACATGCGCTGTTATAATTATCACACAATAGTAACTATCAATGCATAACCTATATATCAACATAATATAAAAGCACAAGGATTCATCATATTATACATTCACAACATACAACGTTTCATCAAGGGCTTCTTCCCATGCAAATTTTAAGAAAAACCAAAAAAATATTTCAAATGGTTCAATCAAGCATATAATCATTTATTCCAAAACATTTTAATGCAAGTTCACTCACCTTAATGCCACCTTACAAAACTAGTGCCCACAAAGTCTTAATTTAAGTAGTCTCGAAATATTGTTAAAACCTATATTTACCAATAAGCCATAAAAACCTCCATCAAGTCATAATTTGAATTTAATAATTCTAATAAATATGCACTATACAATCTACACTCTAACCCAACTTTTAACCTAGAATTCCAGTCTAATTCATAAACCCATTAAACTAATTGTTCAAGTTTGAAGTTTATTTACCTTGGTACTTGAAGGTATAAAGATCAACCAAACCTAGCAATTTTCAAGGAAAGGAAATTTGAAGAAACTTAGAAAATAAAGTCTAAAAATTACAAACCCATAAATTCAAAAATTCAAAGGTTGAAAATATATACCTTTTGGCCTTAAAAATGAAGATTAAAGCCAAAAATCCAAGTGTTGTTGAAAGTGGAGTAGAAATAGAAAATAAAGAAAACGAAGAGAGTTTTTCTTTCTCTTTTCTAGGGTTTAGATGTGCTGGAAATGGGGTTAAAAGCTGCAAGTTTGATGCCTAAGAAGTTAGGAGAAGGAAGGATTAAGAAATGAAAAGGAAAGAAAAGAAAACAAGAAAAAGAAAATGAAAATCTTGATTGTATGGTGGAGGAACAAAAGTGGCATTGGTAGGAGATGAAGGAGGAAGATGATGCCTTGGACACAATGGTCGGCCATGGGATAAGGATGGATAGACAAAGCTTCCTTTGGAAGCTTTGACCAAGCTTTATGAGAAATTATCGTTTTGCCCTTCAAGGTTTCCACCCTTTTAAATTGTATCCTCCCAAAATCTTTTAATTCCAATATCTTTTCATTTTTCTTCCTTAACACTTATACCAATAAAATATCAAATTTATGATTTAACATGTTAACACCGTAATATTTAAATATTTACTTTTTTGTGCTAGCTTTATTTAATAAAGAAACACGAGCCCCATTAACGTCATTTTTTCTCTAAAATTTCTTCGTTCTTCTTCTCCCCCACTTAGATTGACCATATATTTCTCCTTCATGGAAAATTTTGACATCAAATAAAATATTAATTTTTAATATTATTTTATTCCAAAATTTTCCACTAGCCTTCTAGGGCTCCAAAACATCTTACTTTATCTCGATTCACATCCGAATCACCTTTTATCTCACAAATTTTTTCTTGATAAACAATTTTTATTTTATTATTATTTCTTCACGTGCGGAATATTTTATCTTAAAATACTCTTTTCACCTGTCTCCATCCTTTGGCACTTAAATCAGCATCCATTGACCCTTTGTCTCATTGATAAGGTTATATTGATGTCTATATGAGGGTACTGGGTGTCACACAAACGCTGCATGAAAACATGAGAATTATGACTTTTCATCTCATAAAATTTGCACTCCTGCTCATGCACACAATTCATTATACTAAAGGCATAACCTTTTAGCAGTTGTAACTATTTCACCCAAGCACACACAGCTTTCTTTTGCTCTTTAATCAAAGTGTAGGAGGTTTTCAGTTTATACAACTTACCATTATTCGTAATACAACACACCTCTAAACCTTAATGAGCCTTGATTTAGTCTTTCGTCTTCCCTGGAATATCTATCATCGTGTTGAATATATTATTAATGACATTACGCTTAATATACATCAAATCCAAGTTATGACGAATGAGATTTGTACTCCAATATGGTAACTCCTAAAAAATGCTTTTTTTTCATCCAATTATGGGTTTGACCAAAATTCAGTAGCTTATGGTCACCAACCTTTACTCCACATGTGATATTAGGAGTTGTATCCAATTATAGCAAAATCTCAACACTGGATAAGCGAGGGATTGGAGGATCCCTTTCAACATGTTTTTTAAATTTATCTCTTTGGTGGCAAAATGGATGATCTGTCAAACCATACTTTGTAAAATAATTATAATGTCATTCACATCCTCGATAGAATGTTTGTATATTTAGGAAGTTCGAGAAATCGTTAAAAGACGATATTGCCTCTAATGGTACCACTAAGTCGATTAAGCCTTGAACTAGTTCAAATAGGAATTTTAAGGTGAAATTAAGAGTTTCACAGTTCAGGGGTGACTCAAAATGGTAATTCGGAGTTTGAGGATCAATTCGGAGTCAAACCAAAATTTTCACTATCTAAGGGCAAAATTGTAATTTTTCCACCCGCGGACAAAATTTGATATTTTGAGAGAATTTAGATCACATTTGACAAATTGGAGAATGGTATGAGTATAAGGGATGAAAAAAATATCTATGGGCAATTTTTCAGTTTTTGGGGTAAAAATGTAATTTTTCACATTACGGGGGCAAAAGTGTAATTTTTAAAAATTTGCTCCACCAAAATTTTGGAAAAGTCTAGAAATTTCAGGGAAGACATGGATAAGTGAAGAGGATTGAGTGGTAGAAAAAGAAAGTAAAAAAAATGGCTAGAAAAAAATAAAATAATAAAATATTCAAAAGGTAAATAAAATAATAATATTTTATTAAGCCTATTAAAAGGCTTGAAAATTCCAGAATTCTTCATTGGGAGGGTCAGCCAAAACCAGCAGGAGAGAGAGAGAAATAAGAACAAACCCTAGAGTGAGAAAATTCAAAGAAAAAGTGTGATTTTTCAAGGAATCAAGTGTTTAAAGGTATGATTTTTCAAGCTTAGCTTAAGATTTATCATTTCCATGCATTTCTCCTTATTTTTCATGGTTAAATTATGTGTTTTGATGATGGATTCAAATCTGATCATATGGGTTTAGAGAGAGAAAGTTGTTAGATTAATTTGATTTTGAACTATGTTAGTGTTTAGTGTTAGTTTAGCATGTTTATGAGTAAAATAACAAGAAAAATATTCATTTTCTCTATGAATTTCTCTAGGCCGAATCTAGCCAATGGTGTGTGAGGATGAGGTTGACTTTATTTTAAGAGAATTAGATGGAAAAATGATGAATTATGAAGTTGGAAATTAAATGGGAATTTTTTGTGCAAAAAAAAATTGAAATTTTTACCCACTAGGGGTAAAAGTGTAATTTGTGGTCTGAATTGATAAATTGGACCACATTCACAGTCATTGAGGTATTGTGGATATAATTGGATAATTGAAATTGAAATCGATGGAATTGGAGTTGAATTGGAGATTTTAGAAATATACACCGTATATAGGCGATTTAGGTCGGACATTGTGATTAAGCGATTGTCCAAACATTTCACACCCTATCTAGTGCATACGCATGGATAAGAGCCTGAAATAATATATATTAATTTGACACAAATTATTGAAATTTTTGTATCATGTATTTTGGACAGGTGGTGAGCTATCTGATACGGGTAAAAGACTACAGCCGAGGACCAAGAATAGGAGTATATCTACTCCTAGTACAATGAGTAAACTTACTATCGTCTTAATTATCTAGAGTAGATTTATTTAATTGTGTGATTTTATGAAAAAATGGTTTAATTGGAAAATTATTGTGTTTTATGGAAAAATGGGATTTTATAAAATTTTTGAAAATTTAATAATGATTTCAAAAATAGAGTAATTGGAGACCTATACTATGATTGTGTTGTTATCCATGATTTTACATGAAATGGCTTATGATAAATATGGGTATGACTAGTTATTTTTATGATTTAAAGAATATGTGAACTGCTTTGATTTGCCTTGAATGTGTTAAGTGAGCCATGTCATACTATTGTGATTTTATTGGTTGGTGGATTATAAAGTGGGCACTGCAGTGACGGGGGTTCTGTAGGCCAGCCTAATTAAAGGGGCACGGTTCCCAATTATTGAGCTTACCTCGATTGGAGAGGCGAGTAGGATAACTCTCGAGGTAGGATTTGAGTACACTTCACGCTGGCCACCACGTGAAACTGGGACTCAACCAACGCTGAGGAACGGCTATGTTGTCAGAGGTGAAATGTGTTTGTTTGTGTGATAATAAACAGCCTTGGCGATCTCGGTAAGATGCCTTCGCGGGGTATCCCCGAGAATGGATTTTTGGCAAAGGCCAAGTTTTTGAAAAGTGCATAAGCCATGTTGAGTAATTGGATAAAATCCAATTATTTACATGGGTTGGGATGAATTATTTTAATTATCTCCTATTACTCGGCTTTAGATTATTTTGATGATGTCTGTCTACTCACTGGGATTTTATAATCTCATCCCTTCTTCCTATACATTTTTCAGGCTCAGAATAGGCAATAGACTATCAATTGCATCGAGAAGTAAATTTCGGAGTTGCATCCTAGAAAGCAAGGTTATAGACTTAAACCTTCTCAGTTATTTGGGGGCCCACGTGTCATTGTAATTTAAATTGTATACTCCAGTTTTCTATATTACAGTATGTATAAATTTATTTTGTTTTTATGTGCAAAAAATTAATTTTTGATGCTTCAAAAATATATATATATATATTGTTTTACATTAAAATAGATTATTTTAATTAATATTTTTATTTTATTTTATTATTTAGAAAAAAGGAAAAAATAGAGAGGAATTGAAAAATTGGTACAAAAGCCTTGCGAGGTCTTGAAAGGTATTCGGGGGAAGAATGTCTTTTGAGGCTTCGCGACAGTTGTCACGGGCTCGATGGGAGTTCTGGGTCGTGACCATTGGGAAGAATTGTCAATGACAATAAAAAACAAAAAAGGCTTCTTCCCACACTGCAAAATGAAACTCTTCCCATATTCCATGCAAGACGGGCATGATAAACATCCATGAGTGCTCCACTTGAACAACATATCATATGCAAGAAAGTCATTAATGGTCCACAAAAGTGTTTCTCATAGAATAAATGTCACGACCCGGTACTCCCTTCTAGCCAGTGACATCCACCGCGATGTCTCGATTGACATTCATTACCCGGAATGCCAACCAAAACCTCGCAAGGCTTTTACATTAGTTTTACTTCTCCCCTGTGAGCAACAATTATTAAATACCATGTTTTAAAGAAATATAGACCAATTTCAAATAAAAAACAATCAAAAACTAATTTCTCTACACAAGGGTATTTTGGTCATTTTACCCAAAATTTTCGAACCTTGGTAAAAATATGATATATGAGTAATAAGCATCCATTTCATGTCTAAAAATAAGTTTCGTTGTCTAATTCATCAATTTAAAGTGAAATTACAGCTATTCAAATTAAATAAAAATATTAAATAAAATATTCTATTTTCTTATAAAACAATATTTATAGAACTCTACGTAAATAATTTTTTTAGCGTAAAAGAAAAATAAATTAATACATACAGTGGCACACGTAGCCAAGTATACAAAATATTCTACAATGACATGTGGGCCCCCAAAATAAACATACATGTACAAGACTATAGACTTGTGATTTCTAAGGGTGCAAACCCAAAAGCAAACCCTCGACATAATCAGCGATCTACAGATTGCCCTGAGCCTAAAATGGGTAAAAAGAAGGGGTGAGTTTTTATAAACCCACTGAGTAAGCAAATTTCATCTAAAACATCTAAAGTCGAGTAAATGGAGACAATTTAAAATATCTCATCATAATATGATTCATAACATCGAATCTCATTTCATTTCATAAAAATCAACAAGGCTTATGATTCTCTTAAAACTTGGCCCGTGTAAAAAACTTGCACTCGGTGACACCTTGCATCAGGCATCCAACCGAGTCCGCCAAGGCTGTTAAAATAACATATAAGTATAAAACTCATTTTTACATTTAAAAGTATAGCCATTCCTTGGCGTTGGCTAAGTTTCACCCTCACGTGGTGGTTCGGCATGAGGTGAACTCTAACTGTACCTTAGGAGATACCCTCCGCACCTTTCGTACTAGGGTAAATATAACGGGGTTTACCGTGCCCCTCTAATAGGCTGGTCCATGGAAACCCTCCCACTGCAATAAGCTAATCAAATAACCCACCAATTCAGTAAAATTTCCGATAACATGACATGGCTAATATAATATTACCAACCTGTCAAGGCAAAGCAAAACAGTTCATATATTCCACACAAACACAAATCCAGCCATGCTTGCCATCACATTGTCATAAGCCATCAATTCAAACCATATGTCAAAACATATATATAACAGAAATATACAGTCTCCACTTACTCAATTTCCAAAACCAGTATTCAATTTCAAAACAAGTTATAAATCTCATTTCGTTTAATCAACACTTCAATTATAAAACATAATAGTTTGCAATTTAAATTCATTTTTCTTTAAAACATAAAAACGAGTATAAACTACTTTAGATAGTTAAGATGAAAGTCTGATTACTCCTATTCTTGGTCCTCGGGCACAATATCTGTACCCTTATCAAAAGGCTCACCACCTATACATAATACGCGACACGTAATTCAATATATTTATGCCAAACTGTTATAAAACTATTTTAGGCTCCATATGAATGCATGACATTGAATGAGAATTGTCCAAATAATCACTTAAAGACGGTGTTCTAGGTGGGTTCAATTGTGATCGGAATGAATTTGTATTCAACCTAATTCGAATTATACACCATTTATTTAACCAAAACATTCGATTCAATTCCATATAAATTCATTACACTCCCAATAATCTAATACACCAAAGCATTACAATGAACTTGATTTTTTACTAACATCACCATTTTCTGAAATTCATTCCGATTCCGAACTAACATACTAATCAATGTCTACACAGTCTCGTAAATCCATATATATCATTAGGAATCAAATCCAAGTCCATTTATTATGATTTTCTCATTTTCCATCAAGCCATTTTCTAAAGGAACTATATTTTTCAATAACCAGTTTCAATATCCAACCCTATAATTATCAATTCCTAGCTAAATTACATGAAATACCACCAAATCCATCATCAACATGCCCTATAGAAAATTCGGCCAAATGAGGGTGGTTGAAGAACATGTGATTTTCTTGCTTGTTTTTACTTCCAAACATCACAAAATGACTAAAAACACTAGGATATTATGAAATCTCATAAAATTCATCACCAAAACTTCTCTCTCTAGATTTGGCCAGCAAAGGTTCCCTCTTGAAAACTTGAATTTCAGCCATGGAGAATGAAAAAGAATGCATGTGAGAGGTAGATCACAAGCTAAAATTAAAAAATCTTACCTTTACTTGCTTGATTCCTTGAAATCCAACAATTTCTCTTGAATTTTTCCTTCCTAGTGTTTGTTCTTCTCTTTTTCTCTTTGTTCCCTTGCTTGGCCGGCCATAAGAGTGATTTGAGAGGAGTGTGTGCTGGTTTTTTAAAGGGAATTATAAAAGGATTAAAATTTGCCACATGTCACCATGTAATTGGTCCATGCTTAAAACTTAATCATTAAGCAATTTCTCACCACCACATGTAATCTCATAATTATCCAAAGTATGAAGTGATAATAGGTGAAATTCATGGGCTTGACAAGTGTCATGGTGGTGTAAAATTTCAATTACATCCTCATGGATACGTGAAATGAAAATTTTGCCCTTATACTCGAAAAATGTCGAAATTGAAAATTTTCACTCCATAATTTCAAATTATGCTCTAAATAGTCAAATTTGATCAAAAATCTCGTCCAACATTCCAATTTTGCCCCTACGTTATGAAAATTCTCGATTCGACTCCAAATCAATCCTCGAACTTCGAATCACCATATTAAGACATTCTAAGATTCAATAAGTCTCAAATACATCGTAAAATCTTTATTTGGCCTAGTTCGAGGCTTTAATCAACTTAATTGTACCATTAGGTACAATACTAACTTTTAACAATTTTTTGATAGAGTAGAACTTGACAATAAAATTTTGTTTCGTAAAGGCATCGTACGTGACAACACTTTCATCCCACTGAACTTTTAACTCATCTGTTAAAGGTCACAAGAAAACATCTATGTTTTGTCCAAGACTTCTACTTCTTAAGATGACCAGATTAAGAAAGATGTATGGTTTCTTCATTCACATCCGTTGAGGTAAGTTATAGACGATGAGCATTACTTGCCAAACAGAGTACAATTTCGTCACTGGACCAAATGGACTGAAACCATCATAACATAAATCGAGTTTGATGTTGCGAGGCTCTATCACAAAAGATGGATAAGTGTGATTAAAGTGTTGCCAAGCCTTACCATCAACAAGATGTCTAGGCACTCCATCATTGAATTGGAGTGTAGCATGCCATGTCATGTGTTCTATGATTTTTCTAGACATATAAAGTCTTTGTAACCTAAGTATGAGTGGAAAGTATCGCAGAATTTTGTAAAGAATTTTCTTCTCCATTCTTTCCTTAGATTTATTTGGTTTATATGGAGGATAGCTGTAATACCCCGTACTTTGATATGGTAGCTAATAAAGCTTATCGGATGCCAATTGAGGTTAATTAGAATGTTTAACAGTGATGAGAGGTGAAAGGAATAGTTTGGAAAAAAATATTTCGCACGCGAAGAAATAACAATTGAATAATAATATTTTTATTGAAGATGAATTAGCGAGATAAAAAATGATTCGGAAGTGAATCGAGCCATAATAAGACATTTTGGGTGACAAGGAGACACGTGGAAAATTTTAAAATAAAATAATATTTTATTAACAAAATAATATTAAAATATTAATATTTTATTCTGTGTCGAAATTTTCCATTAAGGAGTATATGGTCAATCTAAGTGGGGGAGAAGAAGAATGAGAAAATTTAAAAAAAAATGACGTTAATGGCGTCCACATGTCTTTATTAAATAAAGCTAGCGCGGGTAAGTAAATATTTAAATGTTGTAGGTGATACCACGTTGAAGCATAAACTTGACATTTTATTGGCACAAGTGTTAAGGACAAAAAATGGAAAGAAATTGGAATTAAAAGATTATGGGAGGATACAATTAAAAAGGTTGAAAACTTTAGAGGGTAAAATGGTAATTTTGCCATTAGATTGGTCAAAGCTTCCAATGGAAGCTTTGACTCATCATCCTTATCCCATGACCAGTTTTTATCTTCACCAAAAGATATTTTCTTCTTCTTCCTCACCCACCCAACGCCATTTTCATTTCACCTCCATGAAAATCAAAATTTCTTCATTTGATTTTCCTTGTTTTATTTCCATTTCCTTTCTTTTCTTACTTTTTTCTTCTCCTAACTTCTTGGGCACCAAAACCCACAACTTTTAACCCTAATTTTCAACACAACCAAACCGTAAGAGAGAGAAAGAAAAATCTCTCTTTCTTCCTTCATTTTAAAGCCAAAAGATATGTATTTTCAACTCTTGAATTTTAGAATTTATGGGTTATATTTTTAGATTTTATTTCCTAATTTCTTCATATTCTTTTTCTTGGAAATATTAGGTTTTTGTTTATCTTTATGACTCCAAGCTCACCAAGGTAAAGAACCTTTAAATTGGAATAGTTGATATAATGGGTTTGAGAATTAGACTAGAATTCTAGGTTAAAAATTAGGCTAAAATGTAATTTATCAAGAGTATGCTTATTAGAATTATTAAGTTTAAATTTATGATATATCTGAAGCTATTATTGTTTATTGGCAATTATAGGTTTTAATGGTATTTCGAGACTACTTGGATTAAGATCTTGTAGGTGCTAGTCTTGTTAGGTGGCATTGTTAAGGTGAGTGAACTTGCATTAAATTATTTTTGAGAAATACATATGTGCTGGGATAAAGCACTTAAATGATTTTATTTGATTTTTTTCTCTGAATCATGCTTGGGAACAAGCCCTTGATGAAACATTTTATGTTGCAAAATGTGTAATGTGATGAACCCGTCTGTTCTTATATTCTGATGATATATATGTTATGCTTTGTATGATAATCTTGTGTAATAATTGTAACTGCGCGTGTGCAGTGTGGGAGTGCACATATCGATGATGACGGGTGATTCCAGCTATGTGCGGTGTGGGAGTGCACATGAGCTGATGACCGGTGGGTGATAAATCTAGCTATGTGCGGTGTGAGAGTGCACATGAGTTGATGATCGGTGGGTGATGATTCCAGTTATATGTCGTGTGGGACTGCGCATGAGCTGATGACCGGTGGATGATGATTCTAGCTATGTGTCACAGCCCAATTCTCGGGCCATGATTGGCGCAAAGACCAATAGGAGTGGCTCATTGGGCCCAAGCAAGCCTTTCTATATAAACTTGTTCATTAGACCATTCGTCTCTCTTTTACCTCTAAGGTTCTTAATTCATTGTTTTCAAAAATAATTTCCTTTTGAAAATAAGTCATGGTAACCGAACAATACCATTCACAAAATAATATTACCATTTGCCAACCTGTGGCAACATTATCATGCAAACCAAGCGTACAATGTTTACAACAAATCCAATGATTTACATTTAAATAACCATATACTTACATAAAAGACCTTGAATATCGGCGAAGTGACTCTGGCTTGTATACTATCATGGAGTGTTCTGGCAAACCTACCATAAGATGAACAGGAGGAAGCGCCTCTACCTAAGTTCCAACTATCTACGAACATGAAAACTAAAACATGAAGTTGAAAAGGATGAGTATAAACCCAATGAGTGAACATAGGAAAGGAACAAGCAAAAGATACGGAGAGCTTTTCGAAAACATGATGCACTTGTTTAAAAACAATGCAATTTGGTATATTATGAACAAAACCCAATGCTGAGCTATTTTTTTTCAACTCATTTTAAAACATTTAGGAAGTTCAAGCAAGGCAAGCATAGCAGAGCGAATCTTGTTGTAGCGGAAAGGCATTCTCGCTACAGCTACGCTGCAGCCAGAATGCATTTATATAGCGAAATTTCAGGCTAGTTAAGGCCCTAGCACCCGAGAGGTTCTTGCTGTAATACCCCATACTTTAATATGGTGACTAATAAAACTTATCGAATGCGAATTGAGGCCAATTATAATGTTTAAAAGTGATGAAAGATGAAAGGAATAGTTTAGGATAAAATATTCTGCACGCTAGGAAATAATAATAAAATAATAATATTTTTATCAAAGGAGAATTTGTGAGATAAAAGGTGATTCGGAAGTCAATTGCGGCATAATAAGGTATTTTGGGTACCAAAGAGACAAGAGGAAATTTTTGAAATAAAATAATATTTTATTAATAAAAAAATATTAAAATACCATTATTTTATTCAGTGTTGAAATTTTTTCATGAAGAATGAATATATGGTCAATGTAAGTGGGAGAGAGAAAGAACGAGAAAATTTTAGAGAAAAATGACGTTAATGGAGCACACGTGTCTTTATTAAATAAAGATAGCGCGGGGTAAATAATATTTTAAATATTATGGGAACACTGCGTTGGGGTACAAACTTTATATTTCAATTGTACATATGTAAAAGAAGATAATAGAAGGAAATTGGAGATTTAAAGATTTTGAAAAGACTTAATTAAAAGGATGAGAACCTTGAAGGGTAAAATAGTAATTTTGTTACAAATCTTGGTCAAAGCTTTCAAAGGAAGCTTTGACTCTTCTCTTTGTTCCTCATGGCCGGCCATCCATCTAAGAATTGTTGGAAATGTAAGGCTTATGTACAAAGAAAGGAAAAGACAAAGAAAATGAGGAGAAAATATGAGACAATAGTGAAATGGGGAGGAAAAGTCAAGTAAAGTGGCTTTAAAGGTTCCAAGCAATTGTGGACTTGCATTCTAAACACATGGCCGGTCAAGAAAGATAATAAAGAAGAAGGAATGAACGGTAAAATGAGAATAATTAGGCATGTGATCAATACTTGAAGGAGAGTGTAAGAGAAGTAAAAAAAAATGGAGAATTGACAAGCAAGCTTGTCATTGTCGGCCTCACTTGTAAACCACATCACACAAAATTTTATCAATTTCTTTTGTTACCAATCGATCATGGAGACAAAAAAGAGAGTCAAAGCTATTAGTATTATTATTTTTAAATCATGTGTGAAAGTAAGGGGGGGTTGGCCATTGAGATGAAAGGCCATATAAAAGAAAAGAAATAAATGAAAGATGAAAGATAGAAAAGATAAGAAAGAAATGAAAAGAAAAGTTAAGTCGGTTAAGTGAAGAAGAAAAAGGAAAGAGAGAAGTCGGTTGTGAGGAAGAGCAAAAGAAAAGCAAAAGAACAAAGAAAAAAAAAAGAGAGAAATAGTCGAGAGAGAGAAATAAGTCAGTGGTGACTGAGAGAAAAAAAATTTAACCAAAAACCGAAAGAGAAGAGAAAGAAAGAAAGAAAGGAAAAGAGAGAAAGCTGGGGTTGTGGTTGCTAACGAAAAAAGAGAGAGAGAGCTTGGTTTTTGGTGGCAAAATGGCTTAATAAAAAGAGAGAAAATTTGAGTTCTTAGGACTGATCTAAAGCTAACCAACGATGGAAGTGGAAAGGAAGCTTTAAGCCGCTGGTGGCGCGAGAAAGAGAGCTACTGTTGTCCATTGGTGCTAGGAAGCAGTCACACAAGGCCAAACAGTATATTCCCAAGGCAAATCGTGGGTTTAGTGGAGACTTGGGCTAACCTAGCCCAATTTAGTAAAATTGCTTTCCTCTTCTCCATGGCCTATTGTGAAATTGGACTGTTTGGAGGCTAGCCCATCTTATTTAACTATACTTTGGTTATTTGGTGATATGAAGTAAATTTAAGTTGCTTAGAAAGGTTGAAATAGGCATTTAATATCATAAATAAGTTGCTAGTGTTTATAATCTAAAGAATTACGTGAGCAAAGGATATAATTAATTTTAGTAAAAATGTATTAAGATGTGAGTTAGGTGAATGTGGATTTATGATAGAATGAGAAAGAGAAGTGGAATTGATGCACTAAGTATATTGAGTTTAAATCGTTGCTAGGAAAATTTGTTGTGGAAGCTTGCCGAACGAAATATGTGACTGGCAAATAGGAGTAATTATACACGCGTACGAATCAATAGCGACGCAGTAATCCCGCTATTGTGAGGTGAGTAGGGGGTGTCAATTTAAAAATTTTTCGTAAATATATACCTATAAGTATGATTTATTTTAAATGCGAAAATTATGGATAGCACGTGTTGGTAAGCATTTTAGGAAATTATGAATGCAAATTATTTTCAAAACTTGTCTTGAATATATATGTATAAATTATATGTAAAGTGTTTTGAAAATTGGGAAACAAGCCTTTCACATTGTTTTACATAAAAAATTATGCCTTATATTTGTGCCATGTGCATTCATGGTTATATTGCTTATTCACCATGCAAATTATTGTTTTGAAATCCATCTGTAAATATATTTGAGAAAATGATAGATTTTATTATACCTTGTGTTGAATGCTTTGGAAATAATTTTGAGACAAGCTCTTAAGGACATAAAACGATTTCAAAAAAAGGTTTACAAACAGAAGGCGTCGAGAGTAGGCCGGATGTCACATCGATTAAGTGTGACCCTCGTGCACGAGTACGCTCTAGCTAGAGAGCCATTGGGTCATCGACGAGGGGTTAGGCGTGGTTGGGGCCACGGCCTGTGATATATGTATGCGTGGCTAGGCCACCGGATGATTACACTGTTGCGACCGCTTGATTCTTCGATGTCGGCCAACATCATGAGACTGCCATGGCACATGGGAATTTGATGGAAGCGATGCTCCCGGATGTTATTATGTGGTAACGGGACCATGGGTTTATTTTCATTCCCTACTCGAGAGTGGCATCTCTGGGTTTTCAAACTCATATTTCTTTGCATGGTGAAAACAGAATTTAACAATTTTTTTGCAACTCCACTTATTTTTCTGGTGAAATGAATTTTAACTACTCGAGTGCGAGGTGATTTGTGATTTACGTATGAGTTTGATTAACATTCGATTTCATGGGAGCTTGCCGAATATATTGATTTGATTTGAGTAAAATGTCAATTGATCTTGACAGCAAAATTTTCTTTATGTAAAATTGTTTTAATTCAATATTTCAAATGATTGACTTGAATAAGGTTATTGATCTGTTTTGTAGTAAAAATTTTTATCTACCTTGGTTGATTTACCAATTGAAGTGGGTATAATGAGTAAGAAATCCTCGGTTTTTCATATAAGGCACCAACTCAAGTTTAAAATAAATTGCTTTTATAATCCTGCATTTTAATATTCAACTGATCTACTATTTGCTTGTTTCCCATCTACACCCTACTCACGGAGTCGATGATCACTGAGTCTATGAGACTCACACCCTTTTTTTTCCCTTTTTACAAACAAGGATCGGTCTAACATGTAATCGTTAGCGCGTACGGTCCATCATAGATAGGTAAAGGCATTTCATAGCATTTTATCCCGAGTCGCTCCGCTATTTGAGGTTGAGTTGTAGTACTTGGTTTTACTATGTTAACAAATATTAGTTTTGATATAAACGAAAATTTGCGATTTTTGAACTCAATGTATTTAATTGTGATATCATGATTTAAAGTCAAATTTTAATGGCTATGCTTGTTGTTGAATTCACGTTATAGATATATATGGTTCAAACATTAATTTGGTTCAGTAAAGGTGTACAAGGAGTTATTGAGAAATTTCTTTTAGGCTTGTTCGAGACTTGACGGGATCTCCTAGAGGTCTCGGACGCTGGTAGTTACTAAGGAGGGGTTGTTACACTTGCTGTAGAGAGAAAGAATTTTGCTACAGTGAAAACTTGGGCTATCAAGTTAAAGAATTTTTGTCACAATGAAAATCCATTTTTACTGTAATGAAAAAATCAATTGGAAAACATTTTTCAAATTTCAACATTCAATATGCAATACAATCACATTTTATTTCTTTAACATCTATATGGTATGTGTATACATGTCTACAACTTCCATCTCAACAGTTCATGTGCACTTCCACACTGCACATAGCTAGAATCATCTTGTGCACTTCCACACCGCACAGGGCAATATCATCATGTGCACTCCCACCTCGCACATGGCATATATCATCAGTGTGTGCACTCACACAGCGCACCACTATTACGCACATGGCATATATCATCAATGTGTGCACTCACACAGCACACCACTATCACGCACATGGCATATATCATCAGTGTGTGCACTTACACAGCACACCATTATCACCGTCATGTGCACTCCCACACCGCACATGCACAGTTACAATTGTCACCCAATAGTGCCATTCAAAGCATAACATACATGTTAACATAATGTAGAAACACATGAATTTATCACTTTCATATTTCTCAACATAAAAACATTTTATCAATGGCTTATTCCCATGCAAATTTTAAAGAAAAACCAACAAAATGTTTCAAGTGGTTTAATCAAGCATATAATCATTTATACCAAAACATTTTAATGCAAGTTCACTCACCTTAATGCCACCTTACAAAACTAGTGCCCACAAAGTCTCAATCCAGGTAGTCTTGAAATATCGTTAAAACCTATATTTACCAATAAGCCATAAGAACCTCCATCAAGTCATAATTTGAATTTAATAATTCTAATAAATATACACTATACAATCTACACTCTAACTCAACTTTTAACCTAGAATTCCAGTCTAATTCATAAACCCATTTAACTAATTGTTCAAGTTTTAAGTTTCTTTACCTTGGTACTTAAAGGTATAAAGATCAACCAAACCTAACAAATTTCAAGGAAAGGAAATTTGAAGAAACTTAGAAAATAAAGTCCAAAAATTACAAACCCATAAATTCAAAAATTCAAGGGTTGAAAATATATACCTTTTGGCCTTAAAAATGAATATTGAAGCAAAAAATCCAAGTGTTGTTGAAAGTGGAGTAGAAAAAGAAAATAAAGAAAAGGAAGAGAGATTTTTTCTCTCTCCTAGGGTTTAGATGTGTTGGAAATTGGGGTTAGAAGCTGCAGGTTTGATGCCCAAGAAGTTATGAGAAGGAAGGAGCAAGAAAAGAAAACAAGGAAAAGAATATGAAAATCTTGAATTTTATGGTGGAGGAACAAAAATGCCGTTGGAAGGAGATGAAGGAGGAAGATGATGCCTTGGACACAATGGTCAGCCATGGGATAAGGATGGATAGTTAAAGCTTCCTTTGGAAGCTTAGACCAAGCTTTATGGGAAATTATCGTTTTACCCTCCAAGGTTTCTACCCTTTTTAATTGTATCCTCCCAAAATCTTTTAATTTCAATTTCTTTTCATTTTTCTTCCTTATCACTTGTACCAATAAAATATCAAATTTATGATTCAACGCGGTAACATCGTAATAGTTAAATATTTACTTACTTGTGTTAGCTTTATTTAATAAAGACACGCGGGCCCCATTAACATCATTTTTCTCTAAAATTTCCTCATCCTTCTTCTCCCCCACTTAGATTGACCATATATTTCTCCTTCATGGAAAATTTTGACATAAAATAAAATATTAATATTTTAATATTATTTTATTCCAAAATTTTCCACTAACCTTCTAGGGCTTCAAAACATCTTACTTTGCCCCGATTCACATCTGAATCACCTTTAATCTCACAAAATTTTCCCTAATAAAAATTGTGAGACTTTGACCTTTATAGACTCGTAGATAGAAGTAGATGCGATATCCCTGATCAGGGGTAATTTCATCATTTTCTTAGTAAACCCTTAAAAGTAAGATTTTAAACAATATTATGGCCTAAGTAGGCTTAAGGAATAAATGGATGATTCAATAAGGGTAAAATGATGAAGGAAATAAAAATGATGATGATTTCCACGGTAGGGAAAAATGGTCATTTTTCACCTCGGGTCAAAATTTTTAAGTTTTCATGAACTTGAGCATTTCTAGACCATTATGGACCTTGTCCCAATGTCAAAGGAGTAAAAGATTGCATAAAGGATTGTAGGAGAAAAAGTTGACTTGTGAGGGCATTTTGGTAATTTAAGTGGAGTGTATAAGCTTGGGCTATAAATATCTCTTTCTTCCAGCAGCTTCTTCTCCCATTTTCTAGCAGCTTCTTCTTCTTCTTCCTTCTTCTCTTTCATGTTGCTTCCAACCTCCATGGAAGCTTGATATGAACCTCCATATTCCCTCAAAATAGCTCCACTTTTCATGCTTTTGGTGCACCTTTTCACAAATCCTTATGCTCTTCCACTCTTTCTCTTTAAAACCCTTGAAAAAAATATTATTTCCATACTCTCTCTCACTAGTTAGGTGTTTTAGAGAGAGAAAGAGGAAGCTTTATTAATAGTTTGAAAGTTTTTGGAAAGAATTTCAATCACAAAGCTACCAAGGTGAGTAGTGAACTTGAATTGATTTTTAGTGTTGAAAATTATTAGTGTTTAGACTTGTGGGTGTTTTGGTAGTTGAGGTTGGAAATTCACTTTGGAGCGATTAGGATAGTGAAAATGGATAGCCATTTAATGGCACTTGGAAACTAGTAGGTGATAGCTTGTAGAACTTGTAATTATGAGAATTGAATTAATTGTGATGTTAATGTGATGATAGGTTCCAACGAAGCCCCACCATCCTGTTTGGACCATTAGGGAAGTTAGAATCGACTAAAGGTTCAACGAAATACCGGTGAGTGGACTTCCATTTCAAACTTGTTTTGGGAATGCAAATGTGTTTGCACAAGATATTTGAATGATTTTATCTAACTTTTCTTTGCAAATGTGTGCCAAGGAACAAGCCTTGATTAAATGTTTTTGATATTGTGAAATGTGATATGTGTATAAGGATGAATTCGTATGCTTTATATTATGTTGGTAGGTGTGTATATATCTTATGAATATGTGTTGTGTAATGATGAATGATGTTGGTTGGTGATGTTGAAGTGTGCGAGTAGGGAGTGCACACATGATGATGATGGAGTGTGCGAGTAGGGAGTGCACACATGATGATGATGTATGTATATGTAATTGTGTGTGGTATAGAAATCTCATGAATATGGTTTATGGTTGTAATGCATGTGAAATTTGGCATGATGGATCTTGAGAATTTCCCATTTTCTTGCAAATTGATTTTTATTGCAACACCAAATGAATTTTTAGTGTAAAGGAGGTCTTTTTTACACTTAGGTGCTTTGCTTCTCGCTGTAGTGAGAAACATTATGTTTTGGCAGCCAACAACTCACTGCAGCGAGAATAAATCTGGCTGCAGTGAGAAACTCTCAGGTTTTGATGCAGTGCTTTCACTTCAATGAGAATTTTGACCACCTTCCCGTCTGAAATGGGAAAAGTGATAAACACCAAAGTTGTATCCCTGTCTCTTATCTTTCTAATGGTTCAAAAATCAGGTCAATTGGACTTCTGTAGTGGGAGATATAATAGAAAAACTGAAACATATGCAAACTAACACTATTTCTCGCTACAGTGAGAAATTTTTTGTTTTGGCCACCTGAATCTCGCTGCAGTGAGAATGAACTTCATTGCAGTGAGAAACTTGCTGCCATGCTTGCTATCTTGCTTGATTTTGACATATTTTTCACCCATTTAACTTTATAGATTGATCTTGGATTTTTGCAACACTATGAGGTTATTAATCAAAGTTTAAAATGAGGGGTTTTTAGTAAGAAACTAAATCAATTGCATTGTTTTTGAAACAAGTGCATCATGATTTCCAAATTCTTTCTTCTCGTTTGCTTGTTCCCTTCTTATATTCACTCACTGAGTTTATACTCACCGTTTTCAACCTCATGTTTTCAGATCAAGAGGTAACCGGTAACTAGGACGAGGTGTCCTCGTAGACTTATATCCATCTTTTGGTAGGTATCAATGGCATTTAGTAGCTGCACCTTCGCTATGGTTGCTCTGCTGGAAGTCTAGAGTCTTTTTTGTTGAACACACGTGCCCTGATGTAAATTGTTAAGACGTGTATATGTCTTAAGCAATAGACGTTTATATTGTTTAATGTTGCCACTATGTAATGGCACGAATGATATTATTTTGAATCATATAAAGGTGAATCTATGGTTTCGATAGAAAAGTTTTGACATACTCGTTAGTAAGAACTTCGACTTACAGTGGTAAAAATGAATGATGAAATCGATAAATGGAGTCACATAGATAGGCTTGCTTGGGCTTAGTGGGCTATGTCCATTAGGCCCATGCACCGGTCATGGCCCGAGAATTGGGTCGTGACAAAAATATTATTATTTTTCTTATTATTTCTTCATGTGTGGAAAGTTTTATCTTAAAATACTCTTTTCACCCGTCTCCATTTTTTGGCACTTAAATCAGCATCCATTGACCATTTGTCTCGTCGATAAGGTCATATTGATTTATATACAAAGGTACTGGGTGTCACGCTATGTGCGGTGTGGGAGTGCACATGAGCTGATGAGCTGGTGGTTGTAGACATGTTTACACATACCATAGAAATGTAAGAGAAAATATTATGTGATTGCAATGAATGTTGAATGTTGAAATTGTTAATTGTTTCCAAATTGATTTTCAATGCAACGAAAAAACTCTCTGTCTTGCTTGTCGTGCTCGAATATTTACTGTGGTTTTCACTTTTCGATTTCATTATGGATCATGGATCCTTCAACACTAAGGGGTTAAATAACCAAAGGTAGAATTGAGGGGTTTTACGAGGAAATAAACTAAATTGCATTGTTTTTAACATAAGTGCATCATGATTTCTAAACTTTCCTTATCGTTTGCTTGTTCCCTTCCTATGTTCACTCACTGGGTTTGTACTCATTTTTTTTAACTTCATGTTTTCAGATTCGGAGGTAGTTAAGACCTAGATTGAAGTGTCCATTTGTATTCGCCATTTGGTAGGTACCATGGCATCCAATAGCGGTACCCATACCCAAAGTCACTCCGCTGATAGTCAAGGTCTTTTGCATGTGTATATAGTTGCTTAAATGTAAATTGTGAAATTGTTGTGCACTATGTATGTTAGTTTGATTAACCACGTCGTTTAGGGTTGACCAACAATAACCCTATTTTGATAACGATATATATATACATATACTGGGTTTTCACGGTCTAATTTGAAAGGAATTCTTATTGGAGATTATGAGTTGAGATCTTAAAGAAAGAGAGGCTTGTTTGGGTCTAGTGGGCAATGCCTTTGGGCCCTTGTGCCAGTCATGGCCCAAGAATTGGGCTGTAACAAAGTTGGTATCAGACCTCTAAGTTTGGTTGAGTCTGAGGGATTCTTGTGTCTGTCAACAAAGTTGTTGGAGTCGGTGTAGAGTCTTGTCTTTGGATTGTGGGTGCACAACACAAGTCAAGGACGAGAGACTACATAGGCCTCTAATTCATTCGAAACCTACGTATTCCTATGATTTATAAATGACTAAGCAATTGATGCTTGGTTGCGTATAGGTTTGAAGGTGTGCTTGTTGCACACGCCACGTATAGAAGAGATGGTAGTCTAGATACCCCTCACGGTACTAGTGAAGGATCGCTAGATTCCACAACTAAGAGCCAATGATGCCCTGATCTAGGGAGTCAGGGAAGTGGCTAGTCTCGAATTCCTATTGGATGGATCCCACCGGATTTGGAAATGTTGTTTCGCAGTAGAGAAAGCCTCGAAAGTAGCGAGAACTTTGATAATGAGGTAAGCACTGAGATTTGGGAAAGCGTAAAAAGTTTCTTTTTTGGAAATGCTTGAGGAAAAGATAAAAGAGGCAATGGCAAAGGGTTATCGTCCAAGCAAGGTGTCAGGTGTCCGAGACTTTCCTCCAGGTTGTGGGAAAGGTGCGACATCTGTGAGTAGGGAGGAATGCGTGAGAATACAGAAAGCTTGGATTCAGGATAAAATGAGAGAATCTTAGGAGGTAGAAGAGGACACGAAAAAGGATCCGTCGATGTGCTCAGATCAAGGCGACGATGATCCTAAAGACACTTAATATTTTCGTTGAACTTTGTATTACTTTAAGTACGGGTAAATGCGGTGTAAACTAAGTAGTGGTGGTTGTCTGTACAAAGGACTTAAGAGTTTGGCTTTTATTTTTGTGTGAGTAGAACGGATTATGAAGTAGCTGTTTAAATGACTTGGTGCCTATGGGAATCTTTTGGTATGACAAAGGTGGACTAGCAATATAATTATTGAGCAAGGATATTCACCTTAGTGGTGTGGTTGGTCACCTTAGATAATTATTAAAGGTTGACGTAGAAAGTCAGTAATGGTACAAGCAACTATAAGACTTGACAAACAATTATCGATTAATCGTGAAATGTGAAATTTGAAATCTCAATTGTAGTTACAATTCGGAGGGATATGAGAGAAATTAATGAGACTATAAATGACATTTTGAATGGTTAATGTGATTAAGTCAAGGATTGTAAACTTAAGCATTGAGGGAATTGTAACCTATTATTCCTGTGGATGAGAAATGTTAAGGGTATATGCTGGATAAACAGGAAAAGGGTCAAAAAGGATAATTTGTTGGTCAAGTGTGTGTAGTGTGTAGGTAGGTCCTAAAGAGTTGTGCAATGCACAAAAGAAGAAAAAGATATGTGTCAAGCCCAGCTCTATAATATGTTTATTATCCCATTCCTACATAAGAATGCATGTTTGCTTACTTGGGTGCCTTGAAAATCATTAATAGATAGCAATGTACCAAATGATACAATTAAGTTGAATTAAGCCTCGAACTAGTCCAAATAGAGATTTTAAGATGAAATTGAGAATTTTAAAACCCCAGAATGACTTAAAATGGTGATTTAGAGTTCCAGGACAAATTGGATCAAATCAAAATTTTCATGACCTAGGGGCAAAATGGCCATTTTGCCACCCAAGATTAAGATGTGAGTGTTGGATGAGATTTTTGACTAAGATTGATCATTTGGAGTATAATTTGAGTTCGATAAGTGAAAAATTTTAATTTCGTCATTTTTTCGAGCATAAGGGCAAAATAGTCATTTTGCAACCCTAAGGGTAAAATTGGAATTTTACACCACCCAACACTTGTCCAGCACATTAATTTCACCCATTATTATCATGGATAATTGAAGGATTTTATGTGGTGGAGAAAGAAAGCTTAATAGTTAAGAATTTAAAAATGGACCAATGGTAAGGTGACAAGTGTCAAGCTTTTATTTCTTTATTATTTTCCTTATAAATTAGCACAAAACCAGCCCATTTCTCATTCTTATGGCTGGCCAAAGCAAGAACAAAGGAAGAAAAGGAAGAACAAAACCCTAGGTGGAAAAATTCAAGGGAAAAGTGTGAAAATTCAAGGAAATAAGTGAAAAAATGTAAGAATTTTTCAATTAAGCTTGAGATCTCTCTTTCTCAAGTATTTTTTTTTATTTTTCATGGTTGAATCACATGATTTCATGATGGGTCTCTTGCTGGCCGAACACTTAGAGAGAGATTTAATGGTTGTTTTGGTTAGATTTTAAGGTATTTTAGTGTTTTTTGTTAGTTAGTGATGTGTAGTATGAAAATCAAGCAAGAAAAATTCACTTCCTCCCATCACCCATCATTGGCCGAATCTTCCATGTAGAGTGTGGATGGTGGATTTGATTTTATTTTAAGTGAATTGGTTAGGAAATGATTAATTACGGTGAGAAAATCAAGTAGGAAAAATCATAGTATTGATGCACCCACCATGGTCGAAATTCCCAAGAGAAAATGTGAAGATAATTTTGCTAAATTTTATGCTATTTGACTTGTGTTTGATGGTTTGGAGCATTGGAAGAAAAATGGAGTTAATTGGAGTTAAATTGGGCATATTGGCCAATTAATCGGGTGATAGATCGAATTAGGTCAATACCATTTTATTTAGGTATATAATTGAATTTATATTGAACACCATATTTAGATAGTTACCCGAGTATTTCACATCCCATTTCATGCATTAGTATAGAGCCTGAATTGGTTTTATAACAATTTAGCACAAATGTAGTAAATGGCTTATTGTGCATTATGTCTAGATGGTGAGCTTTCTGGCAAAAGTAAAGAGATAGTACCCGAGGATCAAGAATTGGAGTACTCAGAATTCGACTCTCGAAATAGTGAGTAACCTTACTATCGTCTTAATTATCTAAAGTGTTTTTTATTCAATTTTGTAAATTTTATGGAAAATGAGTTTAAATAGTAAATCTTTATATTTTATAAACAAAATGTGTTTAAATGAAATGATTTTATAAAATTATCTTGAAATTGAAATATGGTTTTGAAAATGGAGTAATTGGAGACTAATTGCTGTGTTATAAATAATGGTTTGAATTGAATGGCTTATGATAATATTGGCATGAATGGTTGAATTGGTATTTATGTTGAAAATGTATAAACTGTTGTTTGCCTTGATAGGCTGGATAATGATAAAATTGCCATGTCATGCTGTTGAATTTTATTGAATTTGTGGGTTATTGATTAGTTGCTGTAGTGGACAGGTTCTGTGGACCAGCCTATTAGAGGGGGTACGGTAACCCTATTATATTCATACCTCAGTGTGAGAGGCGCGGATGGATAACTCTTGAGGTTAACACTTTAGAGTTCACTTCACGCCAAACCACCACGTGAGGGTGAACTCAGCCAACGCCAAGGAACGACTATGTTTTCAAAATAAAAACATGATTTATGCAGACATAACTTTTTATTAGCCTTGGCGGACTCGGTTGGGATAGTCCTCGGTCAAGGTATCTTTGATAACTGAGTATGAGAATGATTTTGGCACGAGCCAAAGTTTTAAGAAATTCATAAGCCATGTTGATTACTTGATTTATATGAATTGATTTTATTTGGTTGAAATGAATTGAAAGGTGATGAATTACAATATGTTAAACTATTTTATCTGTCTCCATTTACTCAGCTTTAGATATTTCAGATGGTATTTGTTTACTCACTGGGATTATATAATATCACCACCCTCATTTCCACCCGTTTCAGGCTTAGGAGAGTCGGTAGATAGCTTACTTTATTGAGGGCTATAGTTGGACTTGCATCCTCAAAAACTGTAGGTTTACCGCTTTTGATACTTTTGATCGTTCGTGGGCCCACGTGTCACTGTAAATTAAATTTTATGCTTTGGTTATCTGTATTATAGTATGTATGAATTTATTTAACTGTTACACTACAAAAATTATTTACCGGTAACTCTATAAATATTGTTTTATAAGAAAATAGAATATTTTATTAAATATTTTTATTATATTCAAATAGTTATAATTTCACTTTAAATGAATGTTTTAGATATCTAAACTTATTTTTGATTATCAAATATGTGTTTTCCACTTGCATACGACATTTTTAATTGGTTTCGAGATTTTTGAGGAAAAATGACCAAAATGCCCCTATGAGAAAAAAGTTATTTTTCTATTGTTTTGATTTGAAAATAGTTTATAATCTCTCAAAACATGATACTTAACAACTGTTGCTCGCAGGGGAGGTGCAAAAACTGATATTAAAGCCTTGAGAGGTTCCGGTTGGCATTCCGAGCAATGAATGTCTATCGAGACATCGCGGCGGTTGTCACGGGCTCGAAGGGAGTTCTTGGTCATGATATTAGAGTGGTATCAGAGCTTTTGGGTTTAAAGTTGTTTTAAAAACTACAGTGTCAGTGTGGCCCAAGTTAAGTTAAGTTAAGTTAAGTTAGGTTTGATACAATAGAATACGTGCATCTGCATATAGAATTTGAAGTTGTTTAGACTCGTTCTGTTTCTTCTTATAGATCTTATGGGAGCATAAGTCATAGACAGGGAGATATATGAACTTCTGTTCCCAGTAATCCACTTCCTTGTTAATGTCATGCAAAGGTCATAAGTAGGGTCGTTGTCCAGGTTTAATATGCCACCCGTGACACGAGCCAGTGTTAGAGAGATCTTAAAACGAATGCTCCTAATGAAATGATATATCCCTCCGATTAAGGATGGAGAAATTTGGAGTTGAACTAATAGGTCGTGATAATTTATTCCTTTGGTGGAGTTATAATTGAACTCATGGTTGTCAATTGGAAAAATATTTGGAAACTATGGATTGTATTGGGTTAATATAAAGGAGCACGTGTGATAATGGCAATAAGGGGGCCACTTTGATTAGAATAAATAGTGATGGTTGTAATTCACTTGGAGTGTATAAATTAAGCATTGAGGTAAGAGTAAACCCATACTTATGTGCATGAAGATAAGAACACTATGTTAATTGAGCTTGTTATGTCCATATAAAAGTGGTGTTGGGATTTTGAAATATTTTATATGTGAATATGTGTTGAATAGATACAGTAGCTTAGAGGGAACTGGTGTTGATTTTAGTTAAGCGATTGTGAGATTTCAAGAATTGATTGGACCTATTATATTTCATGGATATAAGCACGTGAATTAACTCGAGAGTGAGTATCAATGATTACTATAATTGATATGTGGTCATGAAGTAAGAAGTTAGTTAACAAATCTGCTTTAAGGATGAGCTTGAACTTTGCTATGCATAGCAGGGGGAGCCAAGGGATTAAAAGACTAGATGTGGAATTGGTAGCTTAAGGTTAAATGACTTGAAAATGTCAAATCTAGTCTGAGTTCCATATAAAGTTCTATAATTGAGACTGATATACGAATTACTTGAAAGATCAATTTAAAAGTTTATTCAATTCAAAGTGTGGCCTATGATACGAATGATCAGTCTTGAAGGTGATCTCCCCAGAGTAAGGAATTTAGAAAATATTGATGTTTGGATATACTCTAAGAGAGAGAACTTCTGCATCCTAAGTTTAGGACAACTTTGATTTTATGATCGCAAAGGCAAGGTGTAATAACTAAGTAAATTATTCACTTAATAAATGTGATTGGTTATTGATGAATAAAGTCAAGATCTTAACATGTAGTGGTATACAATTTTATAATTATGTATTTAAGAGTTATTTGGAGACAATTCCTTCATCAAATTTGCACTAAATGCTATGGTAAAGGCATATCAATGTGAATATGGAATTGCATCTAGGAATGATCTTAACATACCACCAAAGGAGAATTAAACATGTTGAAATTAATGTTCTAATATTGTGCATATGATAGAAAGCTAATTTGTAAGTTGTAGCTTTCATGATCATGAAATATATAAAGATTATCAATATATGGACATACACTTTGAGTTGTAATTTACAAGTTTAGAGTATTTAAGATATGATTAAATGGAATTAGCATTACTTAAGGTACGTAAATCTTTTAATTAATTTTTGTGGAGTATGCATGATAGTAGAATGGAAAAACATAGTGCCGGGATACTATATGGTGAAGTTACTATACAATATGGAAAGAGTATTCTAAAGTGGGATTTATTGAATGTTGACAAGTGTTATAGGATGAGATGAATTTGAAAATATCGACTTTACCTATTATATGTGATAAGCACAAGAGGATATAAATGGTTATGGAAATTGTGACGTAAGCTTGGAGGGAAACCAAACAATTGAGAATGATTCATGTAGTAATCTTAAATATAGATGAATAACATTGATTAAGTAAACTCCAACAGCTACCATGACGTGGTGCTAAGAACACTTCATGTCTAGGACGCATGAATAAAATGAGACAGATTTGAAGTTGAACTTACGAGTTGACCTAAAGTCATTGACCTTGATTTTAAATTTTGTTAACTGGAGTTTTAAAGTTTTGGAAGGTATTGATATGAATGAGTTAAAGCTAAAATGGTTATAGGCGTTCCCTTCGAGGGGGGAGCAAAAGGTTTGGGGTTCAAAACTTGGCAAGAAGGTCTTGCAAGGCCTGTCATGCTACCCTTAGGCGCGGGGTTCCGAGTAAGTCAAGTGATGCGGATCGAGACATAAAAATACCTTGGAGTTGGCTCCGAAGGGGATGCCACATAAATGGCTAAGTTATGGGTTAAGTGATCACATGTAGTGAGACATTAGTTTAAGATAGATTTCCCAAGGAAATACTCAAGAGAAGTTCTGCCATGGATCTCGTGAAAGCAAGCACTAAGTTATGTGGTTATAAAAAGGAACCTGTAAGTTGAGAGTGATATTCATATTAACATTGAAAAGTACTTAAGGAGAATCTAGTTTCAAGTTTTGCAATTTCAAGTGCAATTTATAAATTGGCTAAGGGAGAATGATGTTATGTTCATATGAAAGAGTGGAACAAAGGATGATAGAAGTTGACCTTGATAATGAAGTCAGATAATAAAACTTTCCTAATATATTATGGAAAATTGGAATTTGAAAATGCTTGAGGCATACATGATTCAAATGAGTATGAGTCTTAAGTGACAAATCAACATCAGAATGCAATAATATACAATATATGTAAGAGGCATGAAGGACAATCGAGGAAAAAGGATGACGCTTAGGAATTGTGGTATTGCATAAAATGCAATGATCAAGTTAAGATAAATCCTTAAGGCATCAATGGGATTATAAAGCATACACGCATAATAGATTATAATTCAATGGATATGACATTATGATGCAATGATATATAGTACAAGGAAACTTAAGCATATAATTGGAAATGATAAGAAGAGAGTATAAGTATGTAAATGATATGGAACTATGCACAGGCATGATGAGAATTTGTATGAATTATATAAGATTATTCTATTGAATCTTGGTTATGGATGGGAATGAACAAAGAGAAATTAGTCTGAAGGTATTTGAAAACAGAGACCCGTATACATAATGGGGAATATGGACATTTAAATGTACGTGTATACGTATGTGTGGAGTTAGTGATGTACCCAACTAAAATGAAGAATGGTTTTAGTAGTTCGAGATTTGAACTCAATATATTTGATGAGTTGTATAGATAATGTAACGATCAAGAATCTTATCAGAAGTTGATTTATGGTAACCTAAGGAATTTTGGGGAAATAGTTAAGGGAATGTAATCTAAAGTGCGATTGAGCCATATGAGATGGATTAATAGGATTAAGAAGATTGAAATTTCCTAAATGCAAGGTAAACGTAAAGTATGTGGAAATAATTGAAGCCATTAATTTTCCCTAACGTTGAGGATATATACAGGAATGAGTATGGCATGTTAATGATACTGTGAACTACACAATATTGTATGAGGATGGAATGAATGAATGAAAGTCAAGAAGTTTGATATGGAATGAAATAATAAGATAGTGATTGCTATACCTAAATAAGTATAAAATACGATCAAAATTGGTATGATTGAGATAGAGTTATGGTTCAAGTTTAATGATAGTAATAGAAGCATGCTTGGTGTCTCGATATAAGAGATCATAATTGTGAAGGTTACTGTTGATCTGATTTTAAAGGATAATAATAGACATAAGTGAAGTACTCGAGTTGAATTGGAGGTAAGTGAGGTGAACAAATTGAAATTCCCTATAAAGGGGAAGACATAAGAAGTCGAGCATTAGATGAGAAAACAATACCCTCACCTTTTCTCTGAGTTCAGTAAATGAAATTTTGAGGTCAAAATTTTATTTCAAGGGGGGTAGTGTTGTCAAGCCTAGCTCTATAATATGTTTATTATGCCATTCCTACATAAAAATGCATGTTTGTTTACTTGGGTACCTCGAAAATCGTTAAAGGACGGTAATGTACCAAATGGTACAATTAAGTTGAATTAAGCCTCGAACTAGTCCAAATAGAGATTTTAAGATGAAATTGAGAATTTTAAAACCCCAAAATGACTTAAAATGGTGATTTGGAGTTCGATGAACGATTTGGAGTCAAATTAGAATTTTCATGAATTAGGGACAAAATGGTCATTTTGCCACCTGAGGTTAAGATGTGAGTGTTGGATGAGATTTTTGACTAAGATTGATCATTTGGAGTATAATTTGAGTTTGAGAAGTGAAGAATTTTAATTTTGGTATTTTTTCGAGCATAAGGGTAAAATAGTCATTTTGCCACCTCAAGGGCAAAATTGGAATTTTACACCACCCAACACTTGTCCAGCACATGGATTTCACCCATTATTACCATGGATAATTGAAGGATTTTATGTGGTGGAGAAAGAAAGCTTAATAGTTAAGAATTTAAAAATGGACCAATGGTAAGGTGACAAGTGTCAAGCTTTTATTTCTTTATTATTTTCCTTATAAATTAGCACAAAACCAGCCCATTTCTCATTCTTATGGCCGGCCAAAGCAAGAACAAAGGAAGAAAAGAAAGAACAAAACCCTAGGTGGAAAAATTCAAGGGAAAAGTGTGAAAATTCAAGGAAATAAGTGAAAAAAGGTAAGATTTTTTCAATTAAGCTTGAGATCTCTCTTTCTCAAGCATTTTTTCTTATTTTTCATGGTTGAATCACATGATTTCATGATGGGTCTTTTGCTGGCCGAACACTTAGAGAGAGATTTTGATGGTTGTTTTGGTTAGATTTTAAGGTATTTTAGTGTTTTTAGTTAGTTAGTGATGTGTAGTATGAAAATCAAGAAAAATTCACTTCCTCCCATCACCCATCATTGGCCGAATCTTCCATGTAGAGTGTGGATGGTGGATTTGATTTTATTTCAAGTGAATTGGTTAGGAAATGATCAATTACAGTGAGAAAATCAGGTAGAAAAAATCATAGTATTGATGCACCCACCATGGTCGAAATTCCCAAGAGAAAATGTGAAGATGATTTTGCTAAATTTTATGCTATTTGACTTGTGTTTGATGGTTTGGAGAATTGGAAGAAAAATAGAGTTAATTGGAGTTAAATTGGACATATTGGCCAATTAATCGTGTGATAGATCGAATTAGGCCAATACCATTTTATTTAGGTACATAATTGAATTTATATTGAACACTATATTTAGATAGTTACCCGAGTATTTCACATCCCATTTCATGCATTAGTATAGAGCCTGAACTGGCTTTATAACAATTTAGCACAAATGTAGTAAATGGCTTATTGTGCATTATGTTTAGATGGTGAGCTTTTTGGCAAAAGTAAAGAGATAGTACTCGAGGATCAAGAATCGGAGTACTCGAAATTCGACTCCCAAAATAGTGAGTAACGTTACTATCGTCTTAATTATCTAAAGTGGTTTTTATTTGATTTTGTGAATTTTATGGAAAATGAGTTTAAATAGTAAATCTTTATGTTTTATAAACAAAATGTGTTTAAATGAAATGATTTTATAAAATTGTCTTGAAATTGAAAGATGGTTTTGAAAATGAAGTAATTGGAGACTAATTGCTGTGTTATAAATCATGGTTTCAATTCAATGGCTTATGATAATATTGGCTTGAATGGTTGAATTGGTATTTTTGTTGAAAATGTATAAACTGTTGTTTGCCTTGATAGGCTGGATAATGATAAAATTGCCATGTCATGCTGTTGAATTTTATTGAATTTGTGGGTTATTGATTAGTCGCTGCAGTGGACTGGTTCAGTGGACCAGCCTATTAGAGGGGGCACGGTAACCCTATTATATTCATTCCTCCGTATGAGAGGCGTGGATGGATAACACTTGAGGTTAACACTTTAGAGTTCACTTCACGCCAAACCACCACGTGACGGTAAACTCAGCCAACGCCAAGGAACGACTATGTTTTCAAAATAAAAACATGATTTATGCGTACACAACTTTTTATTAGCCTTGGAAGACTCTGTTGGAATAGCCCTCGGCCAAGGTATCCCTGATAACTGAGTATGAGAATGATTTTGGCATGAGCCAAAGTTTTAAGAAATTCATAAGCCATGTTGATTACTCAATTTATATGAATTGATTTTATTTGGTTGAAATGAGTTGAAAGGTGATGAATTACAATATGTTAAACTATTTTATCTGTCTCCATTTACTCAGCTTTAGATATTTTAGATGGTATTTGTTTGCTCAATGGGATTATATAATCTCACCACCCTCATTTCTACCCATTTCAGGCTCAAGATAGTCGATAAATAGCTCACTTTGTTGAAGGCTATAGTTGGACTTGTATTCTAAAAAACTGTAGGTTTACCGTTTTTGATACTTTTGGTCGTTCATGGGCCCACATGTCACTGTAAATTAAATTTTATGCTTTGGTTATTTGTATTACAATATGTATGAATTTATTTAGCTTTTATGCTACAAAAATTATTTACCGGTAACTCTATGAATATTGTTTTATAAGAAAATAGAATATTTTATTAAATATTTTTATTATATTCAAATAGTTATAATTTTAGTTTAAATGAATGTTTTAGATATCTAAACTTATTTTTGATTATGAAATATGTGTTTTCCACTTGCATACTACATTTTTAGCTGGTTTCGAGAGTTTTGAGAAAAAACGACCAAAATGCCCCTGTGAGAAAAAAATTATTTTTCTATTGTTTTGATTTGGAAATAGTTTATAATCTCTCAAAACATGATACTTAACAACTATTGCTCACGGGGAGGTGCGTAAACTGATATTAAAGCCTTCTGAGGTTTCGGTTGGCATTCCGGGCAATGAATGTCTATCGGGACGTCGCGGCAGTTGTCATGGGCTCGATGGGAGTTTCGAGTCGTGACAATATGTAAGTCTTTTAATTGTTTCTTATAAAGTACAATTAATGGTAAGAATGGAGGCACATGGTGCCATGACATTATAAAATGATAATTTGGCACAAATATAGACCATTAGGGGTAAATGATGGAACTTGAGAAAAATGAATTCTTGATTAGTAAGGATTGTGAGTATAAGGTATTAAGATGAACTATTTTCATGGTCATTTGTACTGAAATGTCAATAAACTATTAGAGTTACAAGACAAGAAAGACAATTAATTATGGATGATAAGAATTGTGGGATGCCATAAATAGTGAATAATTGTGTTTGTGGTGTTATGTATATTGTGAAGTCATTACACAATATGGAAAGGATGCCCTAAGGTGGGACTTAATGATTGATGATAAGTGTTAAAGGATAAAATGAGTTGAAAGTATTGATTTGGCCTAGTACATATGATAAGAAAAAAAAAAAGATACACACGCTTATGGAAATTGTTGTATAGGCTTAAAGGAAAGCCATGCAATTGAGAATGATTAGTGTGGTAGCCTTAAAGGTAGAAGAATCAATTTGATAAAGTAAATTCCAATAGCTGCAATGTCGCAACGCTGACTACCCAACGCTGCCACGTTAAGAATCCCTCATGGCTAAAAAGTATGAGCAAATTGTGAGTGGCATGATGATACATTTACAAGCCGATTTATGTTAATTAATCTTGATGTTGAGCATTGCTATTTGAACTTTTAAGTGTGTTGGAAAAGTGTTTGTATGAGGGAATTGAAAGGTTTCTTTATTGCCTTATATATTGGCATGTAAGAGAAGGAGAAGTTAAAAAGTTCTTAAGATGGCCACATTGAGGTAAGTTACCTTGTGAAGCATTGAGATAGACAATATGTTGACTAAAGTCAAATCCTAAGAAATAAAGGAGACAAGAGATTAAGCCTTGTTAAAGGCTGATGAGGATGTGAATGAAAAGTTAGATAAATGTATGAGACATTGACCAGGGATATCAGTACCAAGTGATGAAATTGTGAATGAAGGATTACAAGGGTGGCATAGCAAATGAGTTAAAACAAAGTGTCGCCATACAGATTTATAAATCTTGTCTTGACTTAGTTGAATGAAAGGGATTAGTAACAACACAAGGCCAATTATGTGGCATACTAGAAACCTATGAATATAAACTAAGGATTGAATAGATGAGTATGCATTTATATATCTTGGAGAATAAGCACATGTCTTTGGAATGATATGCTTGGGACATTAAAGAGCAAATAAGTGACTAAGTGTTTTAGGAATGCATGAACATCCTTGAGAAGGAATTACCAATCATACGCGGCCAGTATAATATGTGTGATTTTGACACTTGCTAAGGAGCCTAGTGGCTAACCCACGAATTAAGTGATCATATGCGGTGAGACATAAGTTTAAGATAGGTATCCCCAAAGAAATACTCAAAAGGAATCCTACTGTGAATCTTATGAAAACAAGCATTAAGTTACGTGGTTACAAAACGGAAGCTATAAGCCGAGAGTGATACTCACATTAACATTAAAAGGTACTTGAGAAGAACCTTGTTTCCACTCTTATAATTTTAAGTACAAATTGTAAATTGGCCAAAGGAGAATGATGTTATATTAGTATGAGAGAATAGTACAAAGGATGGTTGAAGGTAACCTTGATAATAAAGTTGGATAATGAAAACCTCATAATGTATTATGGAAATTGGAATTCGGAAATGCATGCGCCATGCATGATTCGAATGAGTCTAAGTCTTAAGTGACTGGTTAACATCGAAGTGCAATAAGGATATAATGTATACGTTTGAGGCATGAAAGATAATTGAGAAATAGGGATGACTTTTAGGAATTGTGGTATTGTGTAAGATGCAATGATTTAATAAAGATGAATCTTTGAAGGATCAATGAGATTATAAAGCATGTACACATACTGGATTGCAATTTAATGAAAATGACGTTTAGCAGTCAGATGTGGTTAACGACATTGTGATGCAAGGATATATAGTACGATAAAACTTAAGCATATAGTTGGAAATGATATAAATGATATGAAGTTATGCATAGGCATAATAAGATTTCGTATAGATTACGTAAGAGATAACTTGTTGTAAGACGCAAGTTGAATGCTAATATAAACAACTAAAAAGGGCAATCTGAAATTGATTGTACCCTAATGTTCATAGATTGAATATGAGAATGTTGACATACATTATGAGAATTAGCATATTAAATCTTGGTTATGGATGGGAATGAATAAACGAAAAATTAGTCCAAAGGCACTTGAACACAAGGATCTCTACACATAATGAGGAATGTTGACACTTAGATGTGCGTGTACATACGGATGTGTGGAGTTGATGATATGACCAACTAAAGTGAAGAACTATTCATAGTGATTCGAGATTTGAACTCAATATATTTGATGAGCTGTATAGATAGTACAATGATAAGAAATCCCATCAAAAATTGAGCTATGTTGATATAAGAAATTTTTAGAGAAATAGTCAAAGAAATGATATCAAGGAAATGTAATCTATAGCGTGGTTAAGCCATACAAGATGGACCAATATGATTAAGAAGATTGAAGTTGAAAAATGAAAGATAAACATGATGTATGTGGGAATAATTGAAGGCATTAACCTCCCCCCCAACGTTGAGAATACGCACAGGAATATGGCATGTTTACAATGTTGTAAGCTACGTAATAGTGCATGGGGATAAGATGAATGAATGAATGTTAAGAAATTCGACAAGGAATGAGGTAATAAGATGGTAATTAGGTATACATATGTAAGTATAAAATGTGATTGAAATCGATATGATTGAGATGGAGTTATGGTTCGAATTCAATGATGGTGATAAAGGTATACTCGACGTTTTAATATAAGAGATAATGTTTGTGAAGGTTACTGTTGATTTGATTCTAGAAGATGATAACAGACATGAGTGAAGTATTCTAGTTGAACTGGAGGTAAATGAGGTGGATAAATCAAAATTCCCTATAAAGTAAGGAATGGAATAAGATCATAAAGTGAGATTAATAACCCGACACTGACGTGAATTCGAGGACGAATTCTATTTAAGTGGAGGAGACTGTAATACCCCATACTTTGATATGGTGGCTAATAAAACTTATCGGATGCCAATTGAGGTTAATTAGAGTGTTTAAAAGTGATGAGAGGTGAAAGGAATAGTTTGAAGAAAAATATTTCGCACATGAAGAAATAACAATTGAATAATAATACTTTTATTAAGGATGAATTAGCGAGATAAAAAGTGATTTTGAAGTGAATCGGGGCATAATAAGAGATTTTGGGAGCCAAGGAGACACGTGGAAAATTTTAGAATAAAATAATATTTTATTAACAAAATAATATTAAAATATTAATATTTATTCAGTGTCGAAATTTTTCATGAAGAAGGAGTATATGGTCAATCTAAGTGGAAGATAAGAAGAACAAGGAAATTTTAAAGAAAAATTATGTTAATGGGGCTCACGTATCTTTATTAAATAAAGATAGCGCGAGAAAGCAAATGTTTAAATGTTGCGGTGATAGCGCGTTGAAGCATAAACTTGACATTTTATTGGTACAAGTGTTAAGGAAGAAAAATGGAAAGAAATTAGAATTAAAAGATTGTGGGAGGATACAATTAAAAAGGGTGAAAACCTTAAAGGGCAAAATGGTAATTTTGCCATTAGTTTGGTCAAAGCTTCCAAAAGAAGCTTTGACTCTTCATCCTTATCCCATGACCGGTTCTTATCTTCACCAAAAGATATTTTTTTCTTCTTCCTCACCCACCCAACGCCATTTTCATTTCACCTCCATGAAAATCAAATTCTCTTCATTTTATTTTCCTTATTTTCTTTCCATTTCCTTTCTTTTCTTGCTTCTTTCTTCTCCTAACTTCTTGAGCACCAAAACCCACAACTTTTAACCCTAATTTTCAGCACAACCAAACCTTAGGAGAGAGAAAGAAAAATCTCTCTTTCTTCCTTCATTTTTAAAGCCAAAAGGTATGTATTTTCAACTCTTGAATTTTAGAATTTATGTGTTATATTTTCAGATTTTATTTCCTAGTTTCTTCAAAAAAAATTTCTTGGAAATATTAGGTTTTTGTTGATCTTTATGCCTCCAAGCTCACCAAGGTAAGGAACCTTTAAATTAGAATAATTGATATGATGGGTTTGAGAATTAGACTAGAATTCTAGGTTAAAAATTAGGCTAGAATGTAGTTTATCAAGAGTATGCTTATTAGAATTATTAAGTTTAAATTTATGATATATTTGAAGCTATTATTGTTTATTGGCAATTTTAGGTTTTAATGGTATTTCGAGACTACCTGGATTAAGATCTTGTGGGTGCTAGTCTTGTTAGGTGGCATTGTCAAGGTGAGTGAACTTGCATTAAATTATTTTTGAGAAATACATATGTGCTGGGATAAAGCACTTAAATAATTTTATTTGATTTTTTCTCTAAATCATGCCTGGGAACAAGCCCTTGATGAAACATTTAATGTTGTAAAATGTGTAATGTGATGAACCCATGTGTTCTTATATTTTGATGATATATATGTTATGCTTTGAATGATAATTTTGTGTGATAATTGTAAGCGCACATGTGCAGTGTAGGAGTGCACATGAGCTGATGATCGGTGGGTGATGATTCTATCTATGTGCAGTGTGAGAGTGCACATGAGCTGATGAGCCGGTGGTTGTATACATGTTTACACATACCATAGAAATGTTAGAGAAAATATTATGTGATTGCAATGAATGTTGAATGTTGAAATTCTTAACTGTTTCCAAATTGATTTTCAATACAATGAAAAAACTCTCTATCTTGCTTGTCTTGCTAGAATATTTACTGTGGTGTTTACTTTTTGATTTCATTATGGATCATGGATCCTTCAACACTAAGGGGTTAAATAACTAAAGGTCAAATTGAGGGGTTTTATGAGGAATTAAACTAAATTGCATTGTTTTTAACACAAGTGCATCATGATTTCTAAACTTTCCTTATCGTTTGTTTGTTCCATTCCTATGTTCACCCACTAGGTTTATACTCACTCTTTTTAACTTCATGTTTTCAGATTCAGAGGTAGTTGGGACCTAGATTGAAGTGTCCATTTGTATTCGCCATTTGGTAGGTACCATGGCATCCAGTAACAATACCCACACCCAAAGTCACTCCATTGATAGTCAAGGTCTTTTGCATATGTATATAGTTGCTTAAATGTAAATTGTGAGATTGTTGTGCACTCTGTATGTTGGTTTGATTAACCACGTCATTGAGGGTTGACCAACGATAACCCTATTTTGAGAACGATATATATATATATATATACATATACTTGGTTTTCATGATCTAATTTCAAAGGAATTCTTATTAGAGATTATGAGTTGAGATCTTAAAGAAATAGAGGCTTGCTTAGGTCTAATGGGCTATGCTTATTAGGCCCTTGCTTCGGTCATGGCCCAAGAATTGAGCTATGACAATAGCCATAGCATAAATAATAAGTCAACTTGAAAGATTCGTTATAAAATAATATGCAATTATTCTTACATGCATGAATTCTTAGATAACCGAACTCGAGTTCCTTTAGTTATGTCTTCATTCTATAGAAGTTTTCTGGTAATGCTTCATCAAATGGAAACATTTCCTTCAGTAGACATCAGACGATTAAAGCATGTCACACTCATGTTAAACTCTGACTTCATATTCAATAATATGGACATAGCTGATAGTTTTGTGTGTTTGGTGCATCTAGACCACAAAACTAAATCAACATCATTTAACAACAAAAAGAATGTTGTAGCATTAGGATTAAGATCTTCATGAATCACCCTTTCATTTTCATTCTCAACATTGGATTGAAAATTAAGATGTAAAGCATCCATAACCATTTTAGCATACGGATTTTCTACTCTAGTACCATAAACTACTTTTTTGACATGATCATCAACAAAATGTCCTGATGATTGTCCGACATGGAATGATTCACCAAGTGAATCCCATATTGTATAAGCACGGTAAAGCCTTTACAAAATAGATGTTCTTGAACCTTATTAGCAATTAAGAACTTGCTATTTAAACACCAGGAGTAAGGACATCGAATTTTATTCTCACTGACATATCTTGGTTGACAGAAGGCAAATGAAATAAATTCTTCTATGCCATTCACAAATTCTAACCTAAGAAATCCACTTAAATCCACTCAGGAATACATTTAACTCCAATCTCGTTCCATTCTAAAAAATATAATGGACATATGATGTCATCCATTATAAGATGCCAAAATTTTAATTATTAATTAATTACTAGAATTATTAATCTAATAAAAAGAATTTAGTCACATTCATTACACACATACACACTCACATATATATATATATATAATTTTTGTTATTGTAAATCAATAAAAATTATGGAGATATAGTACATCAAATTTATCATTATTTTTATTTTGAAAAGTTTCAAATTTATCATTATATAATTCACATACATATATATATATATATATATTGTTATTGTAAATCATTAAAAATTATGCATACATAGTACATCAAATTTATCATTATAAATAATATATTATATATTTTATAAATAATTTTTTATTATAAATTAATAAAAATTATGTATATATAATACATCAAATTTATCATTATTTTTTAAAAAAAAGTTTCAAATTTATCATTATATATAATTTATATACACATATATAATTTTTGTTATTCTAAATCAATAAAAATTATGTATATATAGGACATCAAATTTATCATTATTTTTTTTTTGAAATGTTTCAAATTTATCATTATATTTAATTTATATATATTTAAAAGGTATATAATTTTATTGTTAGGACCAAAGAAATATCTTTGGACTTTATTATTACAATGAAAAAAAAAAGTTGAAAAACTCCCCAAGTATAAAACACTTGGGTGTAAGGATATCCATGTATCCATTTACATCAAAATTCAATACTAACTAACCCAAGGCTTTAAAAAAGAACCAATATGTCAGACCAATAATTGCTAATCCCCTAGCTCAGAAATTTATCAAATCTATCCAATAATCCTAGCTAGGATCAAGATCAAGGCTATCCAAGATCAATAATTTAACTTCCAATAATCCTGCAGCCCTTAGTCCTTAAGACATTCAGTCAGAATCTATAAATACCCCTAAATTACCTGACCGAAACACATTGATTGAGAGCCGACTATTTCAAAAAGGCTATAATCATAATCCCAGAATCTACAACATAAACGGCAACTCACCACACTGAACACCATCCTTCCCATCCTCAATATAAAGACGTAATCTTATATACATACATACATATAAATATATACTTTTTATTATTATAAATCGTTAAAAGTTATTCACATATAGTACATCAAATTAATCATTATTTTTTTGAAAAGTTTCAAATTTATCATTATATATAATTTATAAACATATATATAATTTTTGTTATTGTAAATCATTAAAAATTATGCATATATAGTACATCGTATTGATCATTATATAATATAGATTTTATATATAATTTTTGTTATTGTAAATCAATAAAAATTATGTATATTTAGTACATCAAATTTATCATTATATTTTTTGTGAAAAGTTTCAAATTTATCATTATATATAATATATATACATAAATAATTTTTGTTATTGTTAATCATTAAAAATTATGCATGTATAGTATATCAAATTTATCATTATATATAATATATATTATATATTTTATATATAGTTTTTGCTAGTGTAAATTAATAAAAATTATGTATATATGGTACATCAAATTTATCATTATTTGTTTTTTTTTTTAAGTTTCAAATTTATCATGATTATTTATATAATTTTTGTTATTCTAAACCAATAAAAATTATTTATATATAATACATCAAATTTTTCATATATATAATTTGTATACACATATATATAATTTTTGCTATTGTAATTCATTAAAAATTATGCATATATAGTACATCAAATTTTTCATTATATATAATTTATATACATATAATATTTGTTATTGTAAATAAAAAAAATTATGTATATATAGTACATCAAATTTATCATTATATATATAATATATATTATGTATATGTTAGAAAAGATAAGTTTAACGTAAAACTACTAAGAGGGGGTTAATTGGTTGTTAAGTAAAAATTTCCCTTTTTTTAAAAATCAACTAAACTGTGAAAGAATAAAGCAATAAAACATAATATAAACTCAATGAGTAAAGAGTAACAAAGTAAAAAGGCACTTAGCAAGATATTTATGGAGGTTTGTCCTTCTAATGTCTACATCATCTCCTTTGATAGCATAAGGAGTTTGAATCCACTATTAGTTTGCCTTTTCAATAGGATCAGATGTAACCTTTACAACATGCCTTTTGCAAAATCAGGCATAACCTTCGCAACTTGCCTTTTGTAGGATCAGGTGTAACCTCTACCATTTGCCTTTTTCGGGATCAGGCATAACCTTGACCAAGGCACTGCTTTTCCAGGTTAAAACACAACCTTTACACAAGAATAAACCTTTTAAAGGATCAGACAAAACCACTCTACCTTTTGCTTAGAGGTATAATCAATACAATAATGGATTCAAGTAAACCACAAAAATTTCACAAGAATAAGAATGATTAAGGAAAGTCTAAGCTTAAGAAAAATCAGTTGAAGGGTAAAGATATGAACTTTAGGCTCTTTGTCTGCTTAACGGTAGGAACTTTTCTACTCTCAACTACTACTCTTATTTTTTTGCTCCTTTCCTCTTCAAGAATGATTCAAAATCTTTCAAAATCCTCTTCTTTTTTTGTTTTAATGTCCCTAAGTTGGATATTTATAGTTGTTGGTCCCAAATAAATGTGCTAGAGGGGGGTGAATAGCACTTTTTGACTCTTACTAAACTTAATTTCTAATTGGGGGCAAATTAAAGATCAATGATGTGAAATTTGATGCAAGATGAATGAATAATTTAAGGAAGAATGAAAATGAAAGATAAAACAAAGCAACCAATACTCAAAGATTTATAGTGGTTCGATCAAAGACCTCCATCCACTACTTTTGTCACGACCCGGTACTCCCCTCGAGCCCGTGACAACCGTCGCGGTGTCCCGATAGACATTCATTATTTGGAATGTCAACCCGAAACCCCGCAAGGCTTTACTATCAGTTTCTCTGTTCCCTTGTGAGTAACCATTGTCAAATATCGTGTTCTAAAAGATTTTAAGCCGTTTCCAACTTAAAACAAATAAAATATTAATTTTTTTGTCTCACAGGGATATATTGGTCATTTTTCTCAAAAATTTTGAAACTGGCTAAAATGTAATATACAAGTACAAAAGACATAATTCATAATCAAAATAAGTTTAAAAGTCTAAAATCTTCATTTAAAACGAAATTATGGTTATTTGAATATAATAAAAAAATAAAAGAAATATTAAGTAAAATATTCTATTTTCTTATAAAACAATATTTATAGAGTTATACGTAAATAATTTTTGTAGCGTAAAAGCTAAATAAATTTATACATACTGTAATACAGTAAGCCAAAATATTTAATTTAATTTACAATAACAAGAGGACCCCCAAATAAATAAAAGTAAAGAGGACTGTGAACCTACGATTTGGAAAATGCAAATCCCATGGTAGTCCTCGATGAGATCAGCTATCTACAGTCTATACTGAACCTGAAATGGGTGGAAATGAGGGTGGTGAGATTATAAAATCCCAATGAGTAAACAAACATCATCATAAACATCTAGAGTTGAGTACATGGAGACAATAAAGTAAATCATCATAAACTAGGTTATAGCATTAGTACACATTTTGTTCAAAATACGTAAAGAGGCTTATGAATCTCATAAAAATCTAGGCTTGTGCCATAAATCCATTCTCGGGGACACCTTGGCCGAGGCATCCTACCGAGACTGCCAAGGTTATTAAAATTCACATTTCACATAAATCATGTTTTCGTTTTGACAACATAACCGTTCCTTGGCGTTGGCTGAGCTCCCCATCACGTGGTGGTTTAGCATGAAGTGAACCTTAAACTTTACCCCAGGAGATACCCTACGCGCCTCTCCGTTCGAGGTAAGAATATAATGGGGTTTACCGTCCCCCTCTAAAAGGCTGGTCCATCGAAACCCCCTATTGCAGTGATTAATTAATATATAATCCACCATACAATAAAACTCAATAACATGATATGGAAATTTTATAATTCGCAGTCTTTCAAGGCAACCAAACAATTCACATTTCAATACAATTACCAACTAGCCAATCATGCCCGATTTATCATAGGCCAATCAATTTAAACAATCAAATTGTCACAATTAACAGTCTTAGTGTACTCTATTTTTCAAAATCACCATTAATTTCAAAACAATTTTTAAATTGATTTCATTGAAACACATTTATTCATAAAACATGAAAATTCACCTTTTTAAATCCATTTTTCCATAGAATTAATGAAATCATCTAAAAATCACCCTAGATAATTAAAATGACAGCAAGTTTACTCACAATGTCTAGAGTGTAGACTTTCGAAGTACTCTGTCTACTGGTCCTAGGATGCAATTTTCTTGCCTTTATCGAAGGACTCACCACCTTGACATAGTACAAAATTGAGAATTTCACCAAATTGGTACTAAATCAAAATTAAACTAATTTAGACTACCAATGCATGATATGGAATGCAAAAATGCACTGGTAACTATCTAAACCCGGTATTGGCCTAATTCGTCTTATCACCCAATTAAATTCCTAACGCGTCCGTTTAAAGTCCAAATTAATTTTTTTCAGTTTCTATACCACAATTGCACCCAAATTGACTCAATGTCCCTCAGTATACTACAAATTATCACTCTCGATAACAAATTACAAAAATACCCCTAGTGGTAAAAATTCATATTTTTACTCCGAAAATTCCCATTATTTTTCTAGGCTCATAATTCATCATTCCTTAACCAATTCTCCTAGAATAAAAATCAAACTCATCCTCACTCATACATGGTAAATTCGGCCATTAATGGTTGTGGGAGAAAATAAATTCTTTTCTTGTTGTTTTGTTTCTAAATATGCTAAACTAACTAAAAACACTAACATAACTTAAAATCAAATTAATCTAACAACTTTCTCTCTCCTAACCCATTTT
>NC_030855.1:8052400-8065325 GCF_000208745.1 Theobroma cacao | reverse complement strand
CTATAAAATATTAAATTTCATCCTACAATTCCTATTTGAACTAGTTCGAGGTTAAATCAATTTAAGTGTACCGTTAGGTACAATATCGGGTTTCGTCTATTCTTACGTGCTTTTCTAGCGTAATAACATGCTACTCAATGCATGTATGTCATGACATGTATTTATAGGGTCGGGTTTTACATTAATCCTCAAACTCCGAATTACCATTTTGAGTCATCTTTGAACTGTGACGCTCTAAATCTCACCTTAAAATTCCTATTTGATTTAGTTCGATGATTAAATCAACTTTGTTGTACCTCTAGGTACAATATCGACTTTTGTAAATTTTTTGGGACTCTCCTAGCATGCAATCATGCTATCATCACATGTATGTAATGAATAGTATTTTATAAGGTTGGGCTTTACAACTTTGATTGTTCAACCAAGGATTTTCTAAATCAATTCACTATAAACGGTGGAATTCCTAAGCTCCACCAAGCTTTTACAATGGCTTTTCACAAGCTCAACCACAACCTTTAACAATGGTTTTACCTAGAATCAACCAAAATCCAAAACTAACTTTTTCAAGGCTAAGTTAGAACCTATACACTTAATCAAGCTAACCCTAACTTGAATAACCCTTAGAGTGATTCGATCAATTTAAGTATTCAAGGAGAAGCGAAAGAAAGAAGTACCTATGATCACTAACCTGATCTAAATGGTACAAGGTGAAGTGCTTAACTCAATTACAAGGATAGGAGTGAAGTGTAGAAAGTATGCAAAGAGTTTTTGCTATTTTTTGAGCTTTTTTTGGTCTTGGAACCATCTAATCTCGTTCTTAGCTGTTAGGAAGGGTTTTTGTACTTGAAGAAACAATTCTGATGAATGTTTGACAGATTCTGACAATTGAAAATAGTTTGGAGTTGGTTCTAGTCGTTAATTTGTCTTCTAACATTCAAATTTGAAATTGCAAACAGAGAGCTCTTAGTTGACTAACATAACTTCTTAGTCAATTAAGTCATTTTTGTCTCTAGATCCAGTCTGTAACGACCCTTCCTCAGTCACTATTGGCATCCGAGACCTCCGAAATATCCAGTCAAGTCTTGAACAAGCCTTAATAAAATTTCTCAATAACTCATTATACATTTTTACTAAACCATATTAATGTTTGAACCATATATGTTCATAACGTGAATTCAACAACAAGCATAGCCATTAAAATTTGACTTTATGTCATGATATCACAATTAAATACATTGAGTTCAAAAAATCCCAAATTTTCATTTATATCAAAACTAATATTTGTTTACATAGTAAAACCAAGTACTAAAACTCAACCTCTAACAGCGGAGCGACTCGGGATAAAATGTTATGATATGCCTTTACTTATCTGCGATGGACCGTACGCATCGACGATTACACGCTAGACCAATCCCTGTCTGCAAAAGGGGGAAAAAGAGGGGTGTGAGTCTCACAGACTCAGTGATCATCGACTTCAAGAGCAGAAGATAGATGGAAAATAAGTAAATAGCATATCGATTGAATATTAAAATTCAGGATTATAAAAATAATTTATTTCAAACGGGAGTTTGTGCCTTATGTGAAATACCGAGGAATTCTTACGTATTATAACTACTTCAATTGGTAAATCAACCAAGGTAGATAAAAATTTTTGCTACCAAATAGATCAATAACCTTATTTAAGTTAATCATTTGAAATATTTAATTAAAACAATTTTACATAAAGAAAATTCCATCGTCAAAATCAATTGACATTTTATTCAAATCAAATCAATGTATTCGGTAATCTCCCATGAAATCGAATGTTAATTAAACTCATACGTAAATCACAAATCACCTCGCACTCGAGGAGTTAAAATTCATTTCATCGTAAAAATAAGGGGAGTTGTAGAAAAACCTTTAAATTTCGTTTTCACCATGCAAGGAAATATGAGTTTGTAAACCCAGAGATGCCACTCTCAAGTAGCGAAAGAAAGTAAACCTGTGGTCCCGCTACCACGTAATAACATCCGGGAGCATCGCTTCCACCGGATTCCCATGTGCCATGGCAGTCTCACGATGTTGGCCGACATCGAAGAATCAAGCGATCGTAACAACATAATCATCTGGTGGCCTAGTCACACATACATATATCACAAGTCGTGGCCCCAACCACGCCTAACTGCCCGTCGGTGACCCAATGGTTCTCTAGCTAGAGCTCACTCGTGTAAGAGGGTCACACTTAACCTATGTGACATACGCCCTACTCTCGACGCTCTCGGTTTGTAAAACCATTTTGCAATTGTGTTATGTCCTTAAAAGCTCATCTCAAAATTATTTTTCGAAGCATTCGTCACAAGGTATGATAAAATCTATCATTTTCTCAGAATATATTTGTACATGAATTTCAGAACAATAATTTGCATCGTGAATAAGCAATATACCCATGAATGCACACTGCACATATATATAAGGCACATTTTGATGTAAAACAGTGTGAAGGGCTTGCTTCTTGATTTTTAAAACACTTTACATATAATTTATACATATATATATATATATATATATATTCAAAACAATTTCTAAACATAATTTGCAATCACAATTTCCTAAGATTACTACCAGCACATGCTATCCATAATTTTCACTTTTAAAATAAATCATACGTATAGATATATATTTATGAAAAGTTTAAAATTGGCATCCCCTACTCACCACACAATAGCGAGTTGTTACGTCGCTATTAATTCAAAGACGTATCGAGCTACTCCTTTTTAACGATCGTTCGTTATTTCCTTCAGCCTTTCACCACATTTCACCACTTATTTATTTCTCCAAAATATTGAAACCCACTTAATTAATATATCTATATATATTATTTTATTCTAGCATCATTATTATATATATTTTCTTTTTTTTTCTTTTCCTTTCTTTCTCTTTCTCCTCTCTCCCGTCGGTCAGTAGCACCTTGCTTGTCTTTCTTTTTCCTTTCTTACATGCACAAGCTAGCCACAACTTCCTCCTCTCTCTCCCTCTCACCGCCGACAACAATTTCTTGCTTCTTTCAATCAAAAATTTTCAGCAGCCAAAGCTGCTCATATCAACATCAAAATCAGCAACCAAGCTGCTCTATTTTTCCTCAAAAATTAGTAGCTAAGCTACTCTATTCTCCCTCCAAAAATCAGCAGCTAAGCTGCTTCTTTCCTCCCTCAAAACTCTGTAGCCAAAGCTTCAAAGATTAGCAGCCAAAACCACACCTTCAGCCTTCAAAATCAGCATCCAAAATCGCACTTGTCAGCCTTCAAACTCAACAACTAAAGTTGCTCCTCTCACCCTTAAATTGACAGAAAAATAGCTCTAATTTCTTCCCTAAATGGCAGCAAAACCGCCCCCCTCAATTCTGCTCCTTTTCCTCTCCCTTTCTTTCTCACCACTCGGCTTTCTCTTCTTTTCTTTTTGCTCTTTTTGTTCTCCTTTTGCTCTCTTATGCCCAACGCCTTCTTCTTGTTTTTTTTTTCTTCTCTTCCACTAATCGACTTCTCTCTTTCTTCTTCTTTACTTTATTTATTTACTTATTTATATATATATTTTTTCTCCATTTGTTTTCCAATTTGGCCGACCCTCTCCCCATCTTTCTTTCTTTCTTCACCTTGTTCCACATGGCCGACCCCCCTTTCATCATATAAAATAAAGAGTTTTTGACTCTTTTTATTGACCACATGGGCGGCTACCCATGTTGGTCTTTCTTTTTTTATTTATTTATTTTTAATACATACTTGTATTATTATTTTACTATTTGTTTATTTTATTTCTTCCATTTAATTCGACTACATAATCCTTTAACCTTTATATTTTAAATTCGATCATTTTGATACGTCTAAAAATTTCAATTTTCATCTATTTTCCTTCCACTGTACGTGTACCACCAAAATATCAAAATTGTACTTTAACGCGGTATTACCATAATATTTAAATATTTACTTATCCGCGTTGGCTCGACTTAGCAAAACACGCGTATTTCACTTTCGTCGTTCATCTCCAAAATTTTATTTGTATTTCTTCTCCCCCACTTGGATCAACCATATGATCCTTCTTCATGACTGATTTTAATTTCGACATTCGGTTAAATATTAATATTTTAATATTATTTTATTAATAAAATATTATTTTATTTTAAAAATTTCCTCTTGTCTCCTTAGTACCTAAAATAACTTATTATGCCTCAATTGACTTCCGAATCACCTTTTATCTCACAAATTCTCTTTTGATAAAAATATTATTATTTTATTATTATTTCCTCGTATGCGAAATATTTTATCCTAAATTATTCCTTTCATCTTTCATCACTTTAAACATTATAATTGGCCTCAATTCGCATCCGATAAGTTTTATTTGTCACCATATCAAAGTATGGGGTATTACAATCTCCCCCACTTAAATAGAATTCGTATTCGAATTCACGTCGATGTTGAGTTATCAATCTCATTCTATGATCTTATTCCATTTCTCCCTCTATAGGGACATTCAATTTATTCACCTCGTTCACCTTCAATTCAATTTGAATACTTCATTTATGTCACTTATCATCCTTTAAAACCAGGTCAGCAGTACCTTTCACAATCATGATCTCTTATATCGAGACACTAAGCATGCCTTTGTCACCATCATTAAATTTGAACCATAACTTCATTTCAATTATACAGATTTTGATCACAAATTATACTTACTTATGTATACCTACTCATCATTTTATTAGTTCGCTTCTTGCCAAACTTTTCAACCTTGATTCATTCATTTTATGCAAAACCACAATCTCTAAAAATCATCCTTATTTCTCAATTTTTTTTTTCATACTTCTAATATATACATTATATCCTTGTTGCATTTCGACTTTAATGAATCACTTAAAACTTAGACTTATTCGCATCGTGCATGCCTTAAGCATTTCTGAATTTCGATGTCCATACTATCTTAGGAAGTTTTCATTATTGGGCTTCATTATCCAAATTATCTTCAATCATCCTTTATTTTATTCTTCCATACTAATGTGACATCATTCTTCCTATACCAATCTGCAGTTTGTACTTAAAACTACAAGACTTGAAATAGGGTTCTCCTTCAGTACTTTTCAATGTCAATACGAATTTTACTTCCAACTTACGGCTTCCTCTTTATAGCCACATAATTTAATGCTTGCTTTCACAAAATCCATAGTAGAACTCCTCTTGAGTATTTCTTTGGGAATACCTATCTTAAACTTATGTCTCATAACATGTGACCACTTAACCTATGACTTAGCCATTAGGCTCCTCAGCAAGTTTTAAAAATTTCACATTTTATACTTGCCGTGCATGATTAGAAATTTCTTCTCAAAAATGTTTGTGCATTCCTGAAACACTTAATCTTTTATTTGCTCCTTAATATCTCGTGCATATCGTTTTATAAAGGTGCACTTATTCTTAAAGGTATACAAATATGTACTCATCCATTCAATCCCCAACTCATCTTCATAGGTTTCTAGGGTGCCACACAATTGGCCTCGAGTGGTTACTAACCCTTGTCATTTAACTGAGTCAAGACAAGAATTGTAAATTCTCATAATGATATTCTATATAAAATTGTTTTCTATATCTCCCTTGTAGTCTTTCATTCACACTTTCATCACTTGGTATTGACATCCCTTATCCATATCTCCTATATTCATCTAAATCTTCACTCACTTTCTCTTTAGCCTTTAACAAGGCTTAATCTCTTGTCTCCTTTATTTCTTAGGATTTGACTTTGGTCAACATATTATCCATTTTAATACTTCACATAGTATCTTATCTCAATATAGCCATCTCAAGAATCTTTCAATATCTCTTTTGCTTATTATATGCATTAAGCCGAGTCAATATTTTCAAACTCATTTCATCTTTCGACTTTCATCATCATTCGTGAAATCTCACCTTAAAGCATCCTTTCCATACAATATAATGAATTCACGATACATATATCACCCCACACATAATTGGCTCACTATCTACAGCATTCCTCAAATTTATTGTCATCCATATCTAATTATCTTCCTTATCTTGTACTCGAATAGTTTATTGACTTTCAGTATAAATAACTACGAAAACAGTTCAGCTTTCTCCTCACTTTATTCTCACAATCCTTATTAAATCAAAATTTCATATTTTCCGTGCTCCATAATTTAACTTCATTGGGCTATATTTGTGCCCATTTATTACCTCATAGTGTCATGGCATCACTTGGTAATCCCCTTCATGCTTAAATTACAATCATCAACTTAATCACGTCATCCATTCCGAATGTCATTTATAACCTTATTGATTCCTCCCATAACCTTTCTCGATAATTATATTACCAATTTACCTCTGTCATATCAAAAGATTCCCATACAAATCTAATTATTTAAACAGCTATTTTATATTCCGTTCGAGTCATACAAAACAAAAGCCACTCCTAACTCTTTTGTACAGATAACTACTACAGTTTTCCTTAAATGACGCCTGTCTAGATTTATGGTGATACGCACTTCAATGAAGGTATTAAGTATCTTTAGGATTCTCGTCGCCTTGATCCGGGCACATCGACGGATCCTCTTTCGGGTCCTCCTCCTCCTCTTGAGATTTTCTCCTTTGTTCCTCAATCCAAGCTTGCTGTATTCTCTTGTATTCTTCAACACTCACAGGTGCGGCACCTATTCCACATCCAAGAGGAAAGTGTCAAACACTTGACACCTTCCTAGGACGGATATCTCCCCTTGCAATTGCCTTCCTCGTACATTCTCTTTCCCACTCCTCAGATTGTTTCAAAAGAAAATTTCTTACAGTTTCTGAAGTGTCGGAGCTATCCTTACTTTCAAGACTCTCACTATTCTCAAAGCTTTCCTATTACGAAACCATTTTGCTAAATTCGGAGGAATCCTGTTAATAAGAATTCAGGATGGGCCACTTTCCAAATTACCTAGATCAGGGCGCCATTAGCTTCTAGCAGTGGAATCTAATGATCCCTCATTAGCACTCTGAGGGGCATCGGGACTACCACCTCTCCTAGACATGGTGCGTATGATAAGCACACCTCCAAACCTATAAGCAACCAAATATAAATTATTTAGCCATCTAGATATCATAAGAACAAGTAGGTTTATAATGAAATAGGGGCCCATGTAGCATCCCGTCCTTGACTTGTGTTGTGCACCCACAATCCAATGACAAGACTCTACACAAACTCCAACAACTCCGCTGACCACACAAGAATTGTAAAGCCTAACCTTATAAAATACTTGTCATGACATACATGTGATGGATAGCATGTTTGCATGCTAGGAGAGTCTCAAAAAATTTACAAAAGTTAGTATTGTACCTAGAGGAACAACAAAGTTGATTTAAGCCTCGAACTAGATCAAATAGAGATTTTAGGGTGAAATTAAAAATTTTACAATCAATGAATGACTTAAAATGGTGATTCGGAGTTCGAGGATTAATTTGGAGTCAAACCGAAATTTTCACTATCTAGAGGTAAAATGGTAATTTTGCCACCTGAGGATAAAATTGGAATATTGGAAGAAGTTTTTGATCAAGATTGATCACATTTGACTTATTGGAGTATAATTTGAGGTTGATAAGTGAAAAAAAATTGTAAACCCGGTACTTTTAGGAGCATAGGGGTAAAATTATAATTTTGCCACCTTAGGGGCAAAATTGTAATTTTACACACCCGACACTTGTCCAGCACATGGATTTTATCCAATATTATCATGGATATTTGAAGGAATTTACATGGAGTAGAGAGAACGCTTAATAGTTAAGAAATTAAAAACGAGCCAATGACATGATGCCACGTGTCATGCCTTTATTAATTCATTACCTTCTTTTTTAAAAGGCACAAAAACTAGCCCATCTTCCACCCCATGGTCGGCCAAACTAGCAAGAAGAGAAAGAAAACAAAAACCAAACCCTAGAGAGAGAAAATCAAAGAAAAATTATGAATTTTCAAGGAAATTAAGTGAAAAAGGTAAGATTTTTTCTATTAAGCTTGAGTTTTCTTATTCCGAAGCATTTCTCCTTATTTTCCAGGATTAAATTGCATGTTTTCATGGTGATTTAATGGCTGGTCATATGGGTCTAGAGATAGAAACTTGTTGGATTGATTGGATTTTGATATATGTTAGTGTTTAATGTTAGTTTAGCATGTTAGTAAACAAAATATGTAGAAAAACATTCATTTTTCCCATTACCTAGCCTTAGTTGAATTTTCAAGTCAATGGTGAGGAAGAATGTGATGTTATTTTAGGTTATTTGATTATGAAATCATGGTTTTTGATATGGAAATTAATGAATTATGGAGAGAAAATCAAGTAGGAAAAATTGTGACAATGATGCACCATTTTGGCCGAATTTTTCCAAGAAGGAATATGAATGTGGCTTTGCTGATTTTTGGGTTATTTGGCTGGACATTGGTGATTTGAAGCATTAGAAAAAGAAATGGGATCAATTGGAGCTAAATTAGATGCATATTTCAATTTATCGGGTTAAAGACCGAAATAGGTCAATACGGTGTTTAGGCAAAATTTAGACCTTTTGCATTCCATATCATGCATTAGTAGTCTAAATTAGTTTAATTTCAATTTAGTACTAGTGTGGTGAATTTCTCAATTTTGTACTGTGTCAAGGTGGTGAGTCCTCCGATAAAGGCAAGGGAATTGCATCCGAGGACCAGTAGTCTGAGTATTTAAAAAATCCCCACTCTAGACATTGTGAGTAACCTTACCATCATTTTAATTATCTAAAGTATGTTTTTATTCGGTTTTTGTGAATTTTATGAAAATGAGTTAAAATGGTAAATTTTTATGTTTTGTAAACAAAATGTGTTTAAATGAAAAGACTTTATAAATTGTCTTGAAACAAAATAACGATTTGGAAAATAGAGTAATTGGAGACCACTGGTATGTTGTAAATTTATGATTGGAAATTGATGGCTTATGTTATAGTGTTATTGTGTCAGCATGACTGATTGGGCTGTGTTTTATGAATTGTATGAATTATTTTATTTTACCCTTGTAAGCTGGGTAGTATCATATTAGCCTTGTCATGCTGTTAAAATTTTATTGTATGGTGGGTTTAGCTTGCTGTAGTGGGCGGGTTCTGTGGACCAGCCTATTAGAAGGGCACAGAATCTGGATATATATATGTACCTCAGTTGGAGAGGCGCGTAGGGTATCTTCTGAGGTATGGTTAGAGTACACGTCACGCCGAACAACCTCGTGACGATGAGCTCCGCTAACGCCAAGGAACGGTTGTGTTCTTTTTAAACTAAAAATATATTTACGTGTATACGAACTTTTTAACAGCCTTGGCGGACTCAGTTAGATGCCTCGATCAAGGTATCCCTGAGAATGATTTTGGCAAGAGCCAAGCTTTTAAAATACTCATAAGCCATGTAGAATATTTAAATGAAATGAATATTTATGTTATGAAATACATATTGAGATAAAATATTTTAATTGTCTCCTTTTACTCGGACTTTAGATCTTTTGAATGATGTTTGTTTACTCACTGGGATTATAAAATCTCACCACCCTCCTTTCCCTCCATTTCAGGCTCAGATTAGACTATAGATAGCTGATCTCATCGAGGACTACCGTTGGGTTTGCATTCTTCAAACTGTAGGTTATAGTCCTCTTTACTTTTGTTTATTCGGGGGCTCAGTTATTATTGTAAATTAAATTAAATACTTTAGCTTACTGTATTACAGTATGGATGAATTTATTTAACTTTTACGCTACAAAAATTATTTATGTATAACTCTAAAAATATTGTTTTATAATAAACTATAATATTTTACTTAATATTTTTTTATTTTCTTATTATACCCAAATAATCAAAATATCGTTTTAAATGAAGATTTTAGACTTTAAAACTCACTGTTGATTATGAATTATATGATTTGTACTTGTATATTACATTTTAGCCGGTTTCAAAATTTTTGGAGAAAAATGACTAAAATGCCCCTATGAAACAAAAATTATTATTTTATTTGTTTTGAGTTGGAAACAGCTTAAAATCTTTTAGAACATGATTTTCGACAATGATTACTCACGGGGAAAATGAGATACTGTTATTAAGCCTTGCGGGGTCCCGATTGGCATTCTAGGAAATGAGTGTCATCGTGGTACCGCGGTGGTTGTCACGGGCTCGAGGGGAGTACCGGGTCGTGACAGGAATCCATAGGACTCAACTAAACCTAAGGCTCTGATAATAACATTGTAACAACCATTCCTCGATCGCTACCGGCGTCCGAGACCTCCGAAATATCTCGTCAAGTCCTGAACAAGCCTTAATGAAATTTCTTAATAACTCATTGTACACTTTTACTAAACCATATTAATGTTTGAACCATATATGTTCATAACATGAATTAAACAATAAGCATAGCCATTAAAATTTGACTTTAAGTCATGATATCATAATTAAATACATTGAGTTCAAAAAATCCCAAATTTTCGTTTATATCAAAACTAATATTTGTTTACATAGTAAAACCAAGTACTACAACTCAACCTCTAACAGCGGAGTGACTCGGGATAAAATGCTACGGATGCCTTTACCTATCTACGATAGACCGTACGCGCCTACGATTACAAGCTAGACCAATCCCTGTATGCAAAAAGGGGAAAAAGAGGGGTGTGAGTCTCACAGACTCAGTGATCATCGACTCTGTGAGTAAAGGATAGATGGGAAATAAGCAAATAGCAGATCAGTTGAATATTAAAATGCGAGATTATAAAAATAATTTATACCAAACGGGAGTTTGTGCCTTATGTGAAATATCGAGGAATTATTACGTATTATAGCTACTTCAATTGGTGAATCAACCAAGGTAGATAAAAATTTTCGCTACAAAACATATCAATAACCTTATTCAAGTCAATCATTTTAATATTGAATTAAAACAATTTTACATAAAGAAAATTCCATCGTCAAAATCAATTGACATTTTATTCAAATCAAATCAATGTATTCGGCAATCTCCCATGAAATCGAATGTTAATCAAACTCATACGTAAATCACAAATCACCTCGCACTCGAAGAGTTAAAATTCATTTCACTGTAAAATTAAGGGGAGTTGCAGAAAAACCTTTAAATTTCATTTTCACCATGCAAGGAAATATGAGTTTGTAAACCTAGAGATGCCATTCTCGAGTAGGGAATGAAAGTAAACCTGTGGTCCCGCTACCATGTAATAACATCTGAAAGAATCACTTCCACCGGATTCTCATGTGCCATGGCAGTCTCACGATGTTGGCCGACATCGGAGAATCAAGCGATCACAACCGCATAATCATTTGGTGGCCTAGCCACACATTCATATATCACAGGTCGTGGCCCCAACCATGCCTAACCGCTCATCGGTGACCTAATGGGTCTATAGCTAGAGCTCACTCATGCACGAGGGTCACACTTAACCAATGTGACATACGCCCTACTCTCGACGCTTTCGGTTTGTAAAACCATTTTGCAATTGTGTTATGTCCTTAAAAGCTCGTCTCAAAATTATTTTCTGAAGCATTCGTCACAAGGTATGATAAAATCTATCATTTTCTCATAATATATTTATACATGAATTTCAGAACAATAATTTGCATGGTGAATAAGCAATATAGTCATGAATGCACACTGCACATATATATAAGGCACATTTTGATGTAAAACAGTGTGAAGGGCTTGCTTCCCGATTTTTAAAACACTTTACATATAATTTATACATATATATATATTCAAAACAATTTCTAAACATAATTTGCAATCACAATTTCCTAAGATTGCTACCAGCACATGCTATCCACAATTTTCACATTTAAAATAAATCATACGTATAAATATATATTTATGAAAAGTTTAAAATTGGCACCCTCTACTCACCACACAATAGCGAGATGTTACGTCACTATTAATTCAAAGACGTATCGAGCTACTCTTTTTTAACGATCGTTTGTTATTTCCTTCAGCCTTTCACCACATTGCACCACTTATTTATTTCTCCAAAATATTGAAACCCACTTAATTAATATATCTATATATATTATTTTATTCTAGCATCAATTTTATATTTTCTTTTCTTTTCTTTTCTTTTCCTTTCTTTCTCTTTCTCCTCTCTCCCGCCGGTCAGCAGCACCTTGCTTGTCAAACCCTGTTTTATAAAATAATTACGACGACATTTACATGCTCAATAGAATGTTTGCATATTTAGGAAGTTCGAGGAATCGTTAAAAGACTATATTGCCCCTAATGGTATCATTAAGTCGATTAAACCTCGAACTAGTTCAAATAGGAATTTTAAGGTGAAATTAAAAGTTTCATAGTTCAGGGATGACTCAAAATGGTAATTCGGAGTTCGAGGATCAATTTGGAGTCAAACTAGAATTTTCACTATCCAGGGGTAAAATGGTCATTTGCCACTTGAGGATAAAATGAAAATATTTAGAAAAGATTTTTTTGGCTCCATTTGACTTATTGGAGTATGATTTGAGTATTGGAGTATGATTTGAAGTTTAGAAGTGAAAAGTTTTAAATCCGGTATAATTTGGAGTATAGGGGCGAAATGGTAATTTTGCCATCCTAGGGGCAAATCGATAAATTTTCACCTCGACATTTGTCCAGACCAAGGGATTTTATTCATCATGGAAATGGATAAACATGAGAAATGTGTGGTGGAGAATTAAAGAATTAAAAGTTAAATATTTAAAATTTGAACTAATAAGGAAATGCTATGTGTCATGTTTTTATTATTTTATTATTTCTTTATAAAAAGGCCAAAAATCAGCCCATTTCTCCCATAGTGATCAGCCAAACCAGAAGTGAAGAGAAACCAAGGAAGAACAAACCCTAGGTTGGAAAAATCAAAGAGAAAGTGTTGGAATTCAAGGATTTGATCAAG
>NC_030855.1:8047904-8050923 GCF_000208745.1 Theobroma cacao | reverse complement strand
GACAATTTGTTGATAGTTGATTAAGACGAGAATTAATCTCGGAGTTGCATCCTAGAAAGTAAGGGTTCGTAGCCCTACATCTTCTTAGTCAGTTGGGGGCCCACGTGTCACTGTAAAAGTAATTTTATTCTTCAGTTATTTGATTTAAAGTATGTATGAAGATATTTAGCTTTTACACCATGTTTTTGGCGAGTTTCGATATTTTTGAAGAAAAATGATGAAAATGCCCCTGTGAGTCAGAAAGTAATATTTTATTGTTTTGATTTGGAAATGACTTATGATTTTTTTGAAATGTGAGGTTTAATAACTGTCGCTCACTGAGGAGATACGGAAGCTGCTGCTAAGCCTTGCGGGATTTCGATCGGCATTCGGGGTAATGAGTGCCTATCAGGACGTCGCAGCGGTTGTCACGGGCTCGATGGGAGTTTCGGGTCATGACAATTCGATTGGTATCAGAGCAAAGGGAAAGATAACCTTATTTTTGGGAACTCTCGCATATGATCTATGGTGAAGTATGACTCTCCGCCCAGGAGCTTGGACGAGGAGGGAAGGGACTGCTCCCGGTGCGTCCCAAAGTGAAGTGCACCTCTTGTCGAGTGCTCTGATAAGTACCATTTAATGCCATTATGCCCTGAGGGGTTGAGTCGAATTAAATTGGTATCAGAACATGGTTTAAAGATCAAAGATTTTGATTTTAAAGCTTTGGATTTTAAAGTTTTCGGTTTTAAAGTTGTTTTCAGAAATCCACACTGACACTGCGTGGTCCCGAGTTAGGTTAAGTCAGGTTAGATTGAATTGGATGAGATGAATTTGAAAATATCTATTTTACTTATTATATGTGATAAGCACAAGAAGATACAAATGGTTATGAAAATTGTGACGCAAGCTTGAACGGAAACCAAACGGTTGAGAATGATTAGTGTAGTAACCTTAAATATAGATGAATAACATTGATCAAATAAACTCCAATAGGCACCGTGCTGCGGTGCTAAGAACACTTCATATCTAGGACGAATGAATAAAATGAGACAGATGTGAAGTTGAATTCACGAGTTGACCTAAGGTCATTGAACTTGATTCTAAGTTTTGGAAATTAGAGTTTTAAGGTTTTGGAAGGTATCGATATGAATGAGTTAAAGCTGAAATGGTTAAAGGGGTTCCCTTCGAGGGAAGAAAAAGGTCTGGGATTCGATACTTGGTGTATGCGGTCCTGTAAGGTCGGGAAGCCAAGGCGATCGATACAGATATAATAACACCTTGGAGTGGGCCCCGAATGGGGAGGCCACCTGGGTGGGCCCCGAAGAGAATGCCACATAAATGGCTAAGTTACAGGTTAAGTGATCACACGTTGTGAGACATAAGTTTAAGATAGATATCCCTAAGAAAATACTCAAGAGAATTTCTGCCGTGGATCGTGTAAAAGCAAGCACTAAGTTATGTGATTATAAAAAGGAAGCTATAAGCTGAGAGTGATATTAGTATTAATATTGAAAAGTACTTGAGGAGAATTTAGTTTTAAGTCTTGCAATTTCAAGTACAATTTGTAAATTGGTTAAGGAAGAATGATGTTATATTCATATGAAAGAGTGAAACTTTATTAAGGAAGCGTATGAAAAAGCATAAGAGAATATATTAGTTTGACTTACTATAAGAAGGCAAAAGTTGGATGGCCATGAGTGGCTTGTAGGTAACCCAGGAATGTATAGGTAAATGTGCAAGGGAGCTATGATCGATAGATAAGGATAGAACTTTAATGATGAGACACTGTTCACTGCGTTAGACCTTGAACTATAAAATATGGATATGTATCCACCTTATGAATACTCTGATGTGATAAATTCAAAAGTCTTTTCGCAATGAGAAAATATTAAAGCTTAAGGAGCAAATGGCTATATAGTCAAGTTAGACTCATGACTGACATGTCACATAAGTATGAGGATGGGATACAAAGCAATATAGAGGCATGAAAGATGATTGAGGACAAAGGGATGACTCTGAGGAATTGTGATATTGCATCGTATTCAATGATCTAATCAAGATAGATCTTGGATGCATAAATGGGATTATAAGGCATATACACATATGTGGGGTTCATATTGTGAACAACTAAAATGAAGAATGAATTTTAGTGAATTAAGATTCAAACTTAATATATGATGAGTGATGTAGGTAGTACAATGATAAGAAATTTTATCAGAAATTGAACTATGTGAACATAAGAGACTTTGGGAAATAGTCAAAGAGATAATATCAAGGAAATATGATCTATAGCATGGTTAAGCTGTACGACATGGATTAATATGATTAAGAAGATTGATATTTTATACTTGTGAGATAAACAGGAAGTATGTTGAAATAATGGAAGAAAATACCCCACCTTTTCTTTGAGCTTGATAAGTGAAATTTTGAAGGCAAAATTTTATTTTAAGGGGGGTAGTGTTGTCAAACCCTATTTTATAAAATAATTACTACGACATTTACATGCTCAATAGAATGTTTGCATATTTAGAAAGTTCGAGGAATCGTTAAAAGACGATATTGCCCCTAATGGTATCATTAAGTCGATTAAGCCTCGAACTAGTTCAAATAGGAATTTTAAAGTGAAATTAAGAGTTTCACAGTTTAGGGATGACTCAAAATGGTAATTCGGAGTTCGATGATCAATTTGGAGTTAAACTGAAATTTTCACTATATAGGGGTAAAATGATCATTTGTCACTTGAGGATAAAATGAGAATTTTTAAAAAAGATTTTTTTGGCCCCATTTGACTTATTCGAGTATGATTTCAGTATTGGAGTATGATTTGAAGTTTAGAAGTAAAAAATTTTAATTTTGGTATAATTTGGAGTATAGGGGCGAAATGGTAATTTTATCACCCCGGGGGTAAATCGGTAAATTTTCACCTCGACATTTGTCTAGACCAAGGGATTTTATTCATCATGGAAATGGATAAACATGAGAAATGTGTGGTGGAGAATTAAAGAATTAAAAGTTAAATATTTAAAATTTGAACCAATAA
>NC_030855.1:8025496-8046985 GCF_000208745.1 Theobroma cacao | reverse complement strand
TCATATCATGCATATACACCGAGCCTGAATTGATTTTATAATGGTCAAGCATTAATGTGGTGAATTATGTATTGTACATTGTGGATAGGTGGTGAGCAAATTACACTAGTAAAAGTACAGAGATTGTGCTTGAAGATTGGGGTTAAGAGTATATCGACTCATAGAACTGTGAGTGGACAATTTATCGTCTTAAATATCTAGAGTTATTATACTTGTTTGATACTTTTATTGAATGGTGAGCTTACATTATAAAATATTATGTTTTCTAATTAAAATATTTTTTTTAATAAAAATGAGATTTATATTCGTTTTGAAATCAAATGTTGTTTTGGGAAAATTGAGTATATGGAGACTGTGTTGAAATTTATGATTTTATATGTTATTGAAATTGGGGCTTATGACAATATGGTAGCATGATGGCTAAATTTTTGGGGTTGGAATGAAATATCTGAACAGTTTTGGATTGATCTCGATAGACTGGATTAAATTTTATTCTCCATATTATGCTACTGAAAATTTTATGGGTTTGGTGGTATATTAAACGGTCACTGCAGTGGTGGGAGTTTCCATGGACTGTCTATGAGAGGGGCACGGTAGCTCAATTATATACTTACCTCTGTGGGGAGATGTTGGGTGAAGTATCTCCTGAGGTATGATTTGAGTGCACCTCACGTTCGGGCCACCACGTGAGAGTGAGACTCAGCCAACGCCAAGGAACTGTTGTGTGTTAGATATGAAAATATGTTTATGGGTATGGGTCATTGAACAGTCTTGGCGGTCTCAGTGGGATACCTTGACGAAGGTCCCCGCGAGAATGATTCTGGCAGGGGCCAAGTTTAAGAAATTCATAAGCAGGGAAATTTTGATGAAAAGAAATTGTTTGGTATAGATTGAAACAAAATTTATGTTATGAACATTATTGTGAGATAACGTTTTTATATTGTCTCCATCTACTCGGCTTTATATGCTTTTGATGGTAATTGTTTACTCGCTGGGATTATATAATCATAATCTCACCCCTCTTCCTATCCATTTTTCAGGCTCAGGATAATTTGTTGATAGTTGATTAAGACGAGAATTAATCTCAGAGTTGCATCCTAAAAAGTAAGGGTTCGTAACCCCACATCTTCTTAGTCAGTTAGGGGCCCACGTGTCACTGTAAAAATAATTTTATTCTTCAGTTATTTGATTTAAAGTATGTATGAATATATTTAGCTTTTACAGCATGTTTTTGGTGAGTTTCAATATTTTCGAAGAAAAATGACGAAAATGCCCCTATGAGCCAGAAAGTAATATTTTATTGTATTGATTTGGAAATGACTTATGATTTTTTTGAAATGTGAGATTTAATAACTGTCGCTCACTAGGGAGATGCGAAAGTTGATGCTAAGTCTTATGGGGTTTCGATCGGCATTCGGGGTAATGAGTGCCCATCGGGACGTTGCGACGGTTGTCACGGGCTCGATGGGAGTTTCGGGTCGTGACAATTCGATTGGTATCAGAGCAAAGGGAAAGATAACCCTATTCCTGAGAACTCTCGCATATGATCTATGGTGAAGTATGACTCTCCGCCCAGGAGCTTGGACGAGGAGGGAAGGGACTGCTCCCGGTGCGTCTCGAAGTGAAGTGCACCTCTTGTCGAGTGCTCTTATAAGTACCATTTAATGCCATTATGCCCTGAGGGGTTGAGTTGAATTAAATTGGTATCAGAGCATGATTTAAAGATCAAAGATTTTGATTTTAAAGCTTTGGATTTTAAAGTTTTCGGTTTTAAAGTTGTTTTAAGAAATCCACACTGACACTGCGTGACCCCGAGTTAGGTTAAGTCAGGTTAGATTGAATCAGATGAGATGAATTTGAAAATATCTATTTTACTTATTATATGTGATAAGCACAAGAAGATATAAATGGTTATGGAAATTGTGACGCAAGCTTGAACGGAAACCAAACGGTTGAGAATGATTAATGTAGTAACCTTAAATATAGATGAATAACATTAATCAAGTAAACTCCAATAGCCACCGTGCCGCAGTGCTAAGAACACTTCATATCTAGGACGAATGAATAAAATGAGACAGATGTGAAGTTGAATTCACGAGTTGACCTAAGGTCATTGAACTTGATTCTAAGTTTTGAAAATTAGAGTTTTAAGGTTTTGGAAGGTATCGATATGAATGAGTTAAAGCTGAAATGGTTAAAGGGGTTCCCTTCGAGGGAAGAAAAAGGTATGGGATTCGATACTTGGTGTATGTGGTCCTGTAGGGTCGGGAAGCTAAGGAGATCGATACAGATATAATAACACCTTGGAGTGGGCCCCGAATGGGGAGGCCACTGGGTAGGCCCCGAAGAGAATGCCACATAAATGGCTAAGTTACGGGTTAAGTAATCACATGTTGTGAGACATAAGTTTAAGATAGATATCCCTAAGGAAATACTCAAGAGAAGTTCTGTCGTGGATAGTGTAAAAGCAAGCACTAAGTTATGAGATTATAAAAAGGAAGCTATAAGCTGAGAGTGATATTAGTATTAATATTGAAAAGTACTTGAGAAGAATCTAGTTTTAAGTCTTGCAATTTCAAGTACAATTTGTAAATTGGTTAAGGAAGAATGATGTTATATTCGTATGAAAGAGTGGAACTTTATTAAAGAAGCATATGGAAAAGCATAAGAGAATATATTAGTTTGACTTACTATAAGAAGGCAAAAGTTGGATGGCCATGAGTGGCTTGTAGGTAACACAAGAATGTATAGGTAAGTGTGCAAGGGAGCTATGATCGATAGATAATGGTAAACTTTAATGATGAGACACTATTCACTGCGTTAGACCTTGAACTATAAAATATGGATATTTATCCACCTTATGAATACTCTGATGTGATAAATTCGAAAGACTTTTCGCAATGAGAAAATATTAAAGCTTAATGAGCAAATGGCAATACAGTCAAGTTAGACTCATGACTGACATGTCACATAAGTATGAAGATGGGATACAAAGCAATATAGAGGCATGAAAGATGATTGAGGACAAAGGGATGACTCTGAGGAATTGTGATATTGCATCGTATTCAATGATCCAATCAAGATTGATCTTGGATGCATAAATGGGATTATAAGGCATATACACATATGTGGGGTTCATATTGTGAACAACTAAAATGAAGAATGAATTTTAGTGAATTAAGATTCAAACTTAATATATGATGAGTGATGTAGGTAGTACAATGATAAGAAATTTTATCAGAAATTGAACTATGTGAACATAAGAAACTTTGGGAAATAGTCAAGGAGATAATATCAAGGAAATATGATCTATAGCATGGTTAAGCTATATGACATGGATTAATATGATTAAGAAGATTGATATTTTATACTTGTGAGATAAACAGGAAGTATGTTGAAATAATGGAAGAAAATACCCCACCTTTTCTTTGAGCTTGATAAGTGAAACTTTGAGGACAAAATTTTATTTTAAGGGGGTTAGTGTTGTCAAACCCTGTTTTATAAAATAATTACGACGACATTTACATGCTCAATAGAATGTTTGCATATTTAGGAAGTTCAAGGAATCGTTAAAAAACGATATTGCCCCTAATGGTATCATTAAGTCGATTAAGCCTCGAACTAGTTCAAATAGGAATTTTAAGGTGAAATTAAGAGTTTCATAGTTTCAGGGATGACTCAAAATGGTAATTCGGAGTTCGAGGATCAATTTGGAGTCAAACCGAAATTTTCACTATCCAAAGCTAAAATGGTCATTTGCCACTTGAGGATAAAATGAAAATTTTTAGAAAAGATTTTTTTGGCCCCATTTGACTTATTGGAGTATGATTTGAGTATTGGAGTATGATTTGAAGTTTAGAAGTGAAAAATTTTAATTCTGGTATAATTTAGAATATAGGGACGAAATGGTAATTTTGCCACCCCGAAGGCAAATCGGTAAATTTTCACCTCGACATTTGTCTAGACCAAGGGATTTTATTCATCATGGAAATGGATAAACTTGAGAAATGTGTGGTGGAGAATTAAAGAATTAAAAGTTAAATATTTAAAATTTGAACCAATAAAGAAATGTCATATGTCATGTTTTTATTATTTTATTATTTCTTTATAAAAAGGTAAAAAATCAGCCCATTTCTCTCATAGTGATCAGCCAAACCAGAAGAGAAGAGAAACCAAGGAAGAACAAACCCTAGGTTAGAAAAATCAAAGAGAAAGTGTTAGAATTCAAGGATTTGATCAAGCAAAGGTAAAATTTCTTTGATTTTGCTAGTGGTTTACGGTTTACGTTACCCATGCATTTTCCCTTAATTTCCATGGTTAAATTACATGTTTTCATGATGAATTCATGGCTGGTCAAAATGGGTATGGAGAGAGAATGATCTTGGATTGGTTAGATTTTTACGTATGTTAGTGTTTTAAGGTGACTAATGATGTGTAGCATGAAAACAAGTGAAGAAAACCACCAAAGGTTTGGAACCCATTAATAGCCGAATTCTCTAAGTGAATAAAGAGGAAGAATGGGATGTTATTCTAGGTGATTTGATTAAGAAATAATAGTTTTTGGTGTAGGAATTAATGAATTATGGAGAAAAAATTAAGTAGGAAAAATCACGAAGTTAGTGTACCATTATTGGCCGAATTTCTAGGGGAATATTAGCTGATGATCTTGATGTTTATTTGAGGAATTATGATGAATAATGATGAATTATGAGCCTAGAAAACTAATGAGAATTTTCGAAGCAAAAATAAAAATTTTTACCCACTAGAGGTATTTTCGTAATTTGCTCTCGAGACTGATAAATTGAATCTCATTCACAGTCACTAAGGTAATTTAAGTATAATTGGAGTGCAGAAAGTGAGAAGAATTGATTTGGAGTTAAATTGGAGATAATAGGCCGAATTAGGTCAGCACCGCATTTAAGCTGTAGTCGGATAAGTTGCATGTCATATCATGCACATACACCGAGCCTGAATTGATTTTATAATGGTCAAACATTAATGTGGTGAATTATGTATTGTACATTGTGGATAGGTGATGAGCAAATTACACTGGTAAAAGTACAGAGATTGTGCTTGAAGATTGGGGTTAGGAGTATATCGACTCCTAGAACTGTAAGTGGACAATTTATCGTCTTAAATATCGAGAGTTATTATACTTGTTTGATGCTTTTATTAAATGGTGAGCTTAAATTATAAAATATTATGTTTTCCAATTAATATGTTTTTTTAATAAAAATGAGATTTATATTGGTTTTGAAATCAAAAATTGTTTTGAAAAAATTGAGTATATGGAGACTGTGTTGAAATTTATGATTTTATATGTTATTGAAATTGGGGCTTATGACAATATGGTAGCATGATGGCTAAATTTTTGGGGTTGGCATGAAATATATGAACAGTTTTGGATTGGTCTCGATAGACTGGATTAAATTTTATTCGCCATATTATGCTACTAAAAATTTTATGGGTCTGGAGGTATATTAAACGGTCACTGCAGTGACGGGGGTTTCCGTGGACTGCCTATGAGAGGGGCACGGTAACTCAATTATATACTTACCTTCGGGGGGAGATGTTGTGTGAAGTATCTCCTGAGGTATGATTTGAGTGCACCTCACGTTCGGGCCACCACGTGAGAGTGAGACTCAGCCAACGCCAAGGAACGGCTGTGTGTTAGATATGAAAATATGTTTATGGGTATGGGTCATTGAACAGCCTTGACGGTCTCAGTGGGATACCTTGACTAAGGTACCCGCGAGAATGATTCTGGCAAGGGCCAAGTTTAAGAAATTCATAAGCAGGAAAATTTTGATGAAAAGAAATTTTTTTGGTATAGATTGAAACAAAATTTGTGTTATGAACATTATTGTGATATAACGTTTTTATATTGTCTCCATCTACTCGGCTTTAGATGCTTTTGATGGTAATTGTTTACTCACTGGGATTATGTAATCATAATCTCACCTCTCTTCCTATCCATTTTCAGGCTCAGGACAATTTGTTGATAGTTGATTAAGACGAGAATTAATCTCGAAGTTGCATCCTAAAAAGTAAGGGTTCATAGCCCTACATCTTCTTAGTCAGGTGGGGGCCCACGTGTCACTGTGAAAGAAATTTTATTCTTCAGTTATTTGATTTAAAGTATGTATGAATATATTTAGCTTTTAGACGATGTTTTTGGCGAGTTTCGGTATTTTCGAAGAAAAATGACGAAATTGCCCTTGTAAGCCAAAAAGTAATAGTTTATTGTTTTGATTTGGAAATGACTTATGATTTTTTTGAAATGTGAGATTTAATAACTGTCGCTCACTGGGGAGATGCGGAAGCTGATGCTAAGCCTTGTGGGGTTTCGATCGGCATTCGGGGTAATAAGTGCCTATCGGGACGTCGCGACGGTTGTCACGGGCTCGATGGGAGTTTCAGGTCGTGACATTGCTTGTCTTTCTTTTTTCTTTCTTACATGCACAAGTTGGCCACAACTTCCTCTTCTCTCTCCCTTTCACCGCGAGCAATAATTTCTTGCTTCTTTCAACCAAAAATTTTCAGCAGCCAAAGCTGCTCATATCAACATCAAAATCAGCAGCCAAACTGCTTTAGTTTTTCTCAAAAATCAGTAGCTAAGCTGCTCTATTCTCCCTCCAAAAATCAACAGCTAAGCTACTTCTTTCCTCCCTCAAAACTCGGCAACCAAAGCTTCAAAGATCAGCAGCCAAAACCGCACCTTCAACCTTCAAAATCAACAGCCAAAACCGCACCTTTCAACCTTCAAAATCAGTAGCTAAAACTACTCTTCTCACCCTTAAATTGACAAAAAAATAGCTCTCATTTCCTCCCTAAATGGCATATAAAACCACCCCTTCAACTCAGCTCCTTTTCTTCTCCCTTTCTTTCTCACCACTCGACTACCTCTTCTTTTCTTTTTACCCTTTTTGTTCTCCTTTTGCTCTATTATGCTCGACGCCTTCTTCTTGTTTTTTTTTCTTCTCTTCCACTAATCGATTTCTCTCTTTCTTCTTTTTTACTTTATTATTTACTTAGTTATATTTTTTTTCTCCAAATGTTTACTTTATTTAACCAATTTGGCCAGCCCCCTTCCCCCATCTTTCTTTCTTTCTTCACCTTGTTCAACATGGCCGGGCCCCCTTCCATCATATAAAATAAAGAGTTTTTGACTCTTTTTATTGACCACATGGGCAGCTGCCCATATTGGTCTTTCTTTATTTATTTATTTATTTATATACATACTTGTATTATTATTTTACTATTTGTTTATTTTATTTCTTCCATTTAATTCCACTACATAATTGTCACGACCCAATTTCCCGGGCCATGACCGGCGCATGAGCTCAATGAGCATAGCTCACTAAGCCCAAGCAAGCCTATCCATTTACCTTTGCTTAACAAATTTATCATATCATGCATACACACACACACCTTTTTTTGGGTGTGAACATAGCCAAAACACAATGGCATTATCGATAATAATATACATGCACTATACCAGTCATGTATTTAGCAATTTACATTGCATACACATATTCACATTGTTAGATTGTATTCACAATACAAAAGGACCCATGACTTCCAGCGGAGACATTTACAATAAAAGGGATTACTATCGAATGCCAGACACATACCCAGGAGATGCACTACGGGGACTCCTCGATCTAGGGTCCAACAGTCACCTGATCTGAAAACATGAATTTTTATAAAACGTGAGTACAATACTCAGTGAGTGAACAAGAAGGGAACAAGCATACCATAAGGAATGTTTATCGAAATCATGATGCATTCATTTTCTCAAAACCATGCAATTGTTTTAGCTCCTTTAAACCCCTCATGTAAACCCCACATGAGTAAATCACTTTACAAAAATCCATGCTCAACTATGGTACCAAAGAAATGGGAAATATGGCAAAAACCCACAAGTTAGCAAAATGGACAGAAAGTTTCTCGCTGTAGCGAACTTCATTCTCGCTGCAGCGAGAATCAGAACATCAAGGAAAAAGTCTCCTTTTTCCCTTAAAACAAGTCATCCTACTAAAATAACAATAGCAACATGTAACACATGTAAACTTCCAAATTTCAACAAAACAAATGCTTACATATTTGCATTTACAACCATATACCCATCATCAACATGCACACCATCCCATCATCATCATCATGCACACCATCCCATCATCATCATCTCATATGCAACAGCTTATGCGCATATAGCCGGATCAGCAACAGCTTATGCGCATATAATCGGGTCAGCAACGGCTTATGTACACTCCCACTCACACATAGCCGGGTCAGCAACGGCTTATGTGCACTCCCACTCCCACAGAGCCGAGTCAGCAACGGCTTATGTGCACTCCCACTCCCACAGAGCCGGGTCAGCAACGGCTTATGTGCACTCCCACTCGCACATAATCGGGTCAGCAGCGTCTTATGTGCACTCTTACTCACACATAGTCGGGTCAGCAACGGCTTATGTGCACTCCCACTCTCACATAGCCGGGTCAACAACGGCTTATGTGCACTCCCACTCTCACATAACCGGGTCAGCAACGGCTTATGTGCACTCCCACTCGCACATAGCCAGGTCAGCAATGACTTATGTGCACCCCCACTCGCACATAGGTGGGTCAACAATAGCTTATGTGCACTTGTACTCGCACATAGCCGGGTCCAAATCAACATGCAAAGAAGCATCCAATGCATATCATGCATTTTATCATATTGTGATAACACATAAACCATTGTATAGCACATTTTCACAATATAAAATTATTTTACTAAAAGCTTGTTCCCAAGGTCCATTTTCTAAGACAAGTTGGATAGAATCTTTCATATTTCCCAAAACAAGTTTGAAATGCAAGTCCACTCACCGGTATTAGGAGTAGAAATACTCCTATTTTCAGTTCGCGGGTATAGTCATTTACCCGCATCCAATGGCTCACCACCTAGCCATAATCCATGACACATATTCCAATTAAATTGTGTCTAACAATCATAAGCTATTTCAGGCTCGATATATATATATGATATGAAATGAAAAATGCGCGGGTAGCCATTAGACCCGGTAGTGACCTAAGTCGATTTTTCATCCGATAAATTGGCCAATGCGTCCAATTTCACTCCAAATTAATCCATTTCTCCTCTAATACCTTAATTTACCACATACCATTTAAATAAAGCCAAATTCAGTATTAGAACCCTTACAGTTCCTAATAGAAAAATTCGGTCATTTGGTGCACTAGCACCAAAAATTTTTCTATATAACCATTTCACCTTAATTCATCATTTTCCAAGCCATTTTCCTTGAAATAAAAACAATCCCCCATTGATATTCAGCCCTCATGGTTCGACCAACAAGGAACCATAGAGAAATTGAATATTTCTTTTGTGTTTTTATTCATAACCATGCTTAACTATCCCTAAACATTAACATAGTCTGAAATCAAATTATTCCAACAATAATTCCTCTTCCATACCCATTTTTCAGAATTGAATTCATCATGATAACTCAATATTCAACCATGGAATTCAAGAACAAAAGCATGGGTAAGCTAGGTATCAAGGAGAATTAAAGAAATTTTAACTTACCTAGCTTGTTTCCTTGAATTCCAACACTTTCTCTTTGATTTTTCCCACCTAGGGCTTGTTCGTCCTTGGTTTATCTTCTCTTCTAGTTTGGCTGATCATTATGGGAGAAATGGACTGATTTTTATGCCTTTTATAAAGAAAATAATGAATGGATGAGATTTTGACACATGTCACCATTCCATTGGTCCATGTGTCATACTTAGCCATTAAGCAATCTCTCTCCACCACGCATTTCTCATGTTTATCCATTTACAGGATGAATAAAATCCCTTGGCCTTGACAAGTGCTGGGACGAAAAATTTATTGATTTGCCCCTGGGGTGAAAAAATTTACGATTTTACCCCTATACTCCGAAATGTACCCGAATCAAATTATTTCTACCTTTCAACCTCAAATAATACTAACATTGATCAATATTAACCAAATAGGGCAAAAAACTCATTTTATAAAAATTCTCGTTTAGTCCTCTCGTGGCAAAATTACCATTTTGCCATTGTGCTCCAAAAATACCAGGAATCATAACATTTTCATTGCTAAACATCATTTTATACTCCAATAATCATAATTATATTTCATATAATTACTCTTGGTCAAATGCGATCAAATCTTGGTTAAAAATCTCCATTTTATCATCAAATGGTAAAGTGACCGTTTTGTCCCTAATCGGTCAATTTTTCGGATGGACTCCAAATTGGACCTTGAACTTCGAATCACTATTCTAAGCCATTCTGTGGGTTTCAAAATTTTCAATTTCTTCTTAGAATTTTTATTTGAATTAGTTCAAGGCTCGATTTAACTTAGTTGTACCACTCGGTACAATACCGTCTTTTAATCGAGCTTGACAGGGTCGCACATTCTCCCCCACTAATAAAAATTCGATTCCCGAATTTAAATTCAATGTAGAGTGATTTACCTTTACATATCGAAGAGGTGTGGATGCCTTGTCCGCATCTCATCCTCAGCTTCCCACATCACCTCCTTTAAATCCTGATACCAACATTGTCACTAGGGGTGGTTCCACCCTTCAGGGCAGCCTTTTCTCCTTTTCGCGACAAGCAACAAAGGGTACCTATCAGAGCACTTGGCAAGCAGTATCACTCAACCTCATTGCCAAGCTCCTGAATGTACCACATAGGTTGTCATATGCGCCTCCTTCAATATCTCTCTCCTCAATTCATCATTATCCAGCATAAAAAGTCTATTTCCATACCTCAACATTTCATTTGTGCCTTTGGTAAACATCTTTTCATTCTTTCCATAAGGATCCTCCAATTGATCCTTAAGCTCCTTAAGGTGTCTAACACCACTAAATTCACTAAGGTGTTTTTATCCTTGATTCGAGCTACATAGGATTTATTTTCTTATTTAGTCACAAATACCTCCTTTAAAGGAGTAGGTACCACCAAGTATTCTTCTTTCCTATTCACAAGCGTACTCGCTCTCACCGGCCTAGCGACCCTGCCACGTCTACCTCACCCCCTACGAGTGGGTGCCCGTGGCCTATTAGTTATCTCAATAGGGGCATCTTGCTCCCCCACTTGTCTTAAGGTGGCACTTGTCTTAGGTGATATTCTTACCTAGACAAGAACAAACACTTGTCATTAATCACAGTTAAAGAGATAAGGTGGTTTCTAAGATTGGAAATCTATGCGGTCCCTTGGTCGTAAAATGTGCCGCGGTTCACACTTCACAATCGAAATTCCCACATAAAAACCCGACACTCCGCTGGACCAACAATTGGAAGCCCTATGACCTAAACAAACCTAGAGCTTTGATACCACTTTTGTCACGACCTAATTTCCCGGGCCATGACCAGCGCATGAGCTCAATGAGCATAGTTCACTAAGCCCAAGCAAGCCTATCCATTTACCTTTGCTTAACAAATTTATCATATCATGCATACACACACACACCTTTTTTTGGGTGTGAACATAGCCAAAACACAATGGCATTATCGATAATAATATACATGCACTATACCAGTCATGTATTTAGCAATTTACATTGCATACACATATTCACATTGTTAGATTGTTTTCACACTACAAAAGGACCCATGACTTCCAGCGGAGACATTTACAATAAAAGGGATTACTATCGAATGCCAGACACATACCCAGGAGATGCACTACGGGGACTCCTCGATCTAGGGTCCAACAGTCACCTGATCTGAAAACATGAATTTTTATAAAACGTGAGTACAATACTCAGTGAGTGAACAAGAAGGGAACAAGCATACCATAAGGAATGTTTATCGAAATCATGATGCATTCATTTTCTCAAAACCATGCAATTGTTTTAGCTCCTTTAAACCCCTCATGTAAACCCCACATGAGTAAATCACTTTACAAAAATCCATGCTCAACTATGGTACCAAAGAAATGGGAAATATGGCAAAAACCCACAAGTTAGCAAAATGGACAGAAAGTTTCTCGCTGTAGCGAACTTCATTCTCGCTGCAACGAGAACCAGAACATCAAGGAAAAAAAAATCTCCTTTTTCCCTTAAAACAAGTCATCCTACTAAAATAACAATAGCAACATGTAACACATGTAAACTTCCAAATTTCAACAAAACAAATGCTTACATATTTGCATTTACAACCATATACCCATCATCAACATGCACACCATCCCATCATCATCATCATGCACATCATCCCATCATCATCATCTCATATGCAACGGCTTATGCTCATGTCACTAGGGGGTGGGAGATCACGAAGCATCCCCCCCTTCACTCGGCAAGAGGTGCACTTCACTCCGGATCACGAAGCAACGGAGCAGTCCCTTCCCTCCTCTTCCAAGCTCTTGGGTGGAGAGTCATACTTCGCCACAGATCATACCTATCAAAGCACTCATAGGGTGGAAGATCACGAAGCATCCAGCCCTATAAGCTATGGGGGCAACAACGGCTTATGTGCACTCCCACTCACACATAGCCGGGTCAGCAACGGCTTATATGCACTCCTACTCGCACATAGTCGGGTCAGCAACGGCTTATGTGCACTCCTACTCGCACATAGCCGGGTCAGCAACAGCTTATGTTCACTCCCACTAGCACATAGCCGGGTCAGCAACGGCTTATGTGCCCTCCCACTCACACATAGCCGAGTCAGCGGGTCAGCAACGGCTTATGTGCACTCCTACTCGCACATAGCCAAGTCAGCAACGGCTTATGTTCCCTACTACTCGCACATAGCCAGATCAGCAACGGCTTATGTGCACTCCCACTCACACATAGCCGGGTCAGCAACGGCTTATGTGCACTCCCACTCGCACATAGCCGGGTCAGCAACGGCTTATGTGCACTCCCACTAGCACATAGTCGGGTCCAAATCAACATGCAAAGAAGCATCCAATGCATATCATGCATTTTATCATATTGTGATAACACATAAACCATTGTATAGCACATTTTCACAATATAAAATCATTTTACTAAAAGCTTATCCCCAAGGTACATTTTCTAAGATAAGTTGGATAGAATCTTTCATATTTTCCAAAACAAGTTTGAAATGCAAGTCCACTCACCGGTATTAGGAGTAGAAATACTCCTATTTTCAGTCCGCGAGTACAATCCTTTTCCCGTATCTAATGGCTCACCACCTAGCCATAATCCATGACACATATTCCAATTAAATTGTGTCTAACAATCATAAGCTATTTCAGGCTCGATATATATATATGATATGAAATGAAAAATGCACGGGTAGCCATCTAGACCCGGTAGTGACCTAAGTCGATTTTTCATCCGATAAATTGGCCAATGCATCCAGTTTCACTCCAAATTAATCCATTTCTCCTCTAATACCTTAATTTACCACATACCATTTAAATAAAGCCAAATTCAGCATTAGAACCCTCACAGTTCCTAATAGAAAAATTTGATCATTTGGTGCACTAGCACCGAAAATTTTTCTACATAACTGTTTCACCTTAATTCAGCATTTTTCAAGTCATTTTCCTTGAAATAAAAACAATCCCCCATTGATATTCAGCCCTCATGGTTCTACCAACAAGGAGCCCTAGAGAAATTGAATATTTCTTTTGTGTTTTTATTCATAACCATGCTTAACTATCCCTAAACACTAACATAGTCTGAAATCAAATTATTCCAACAACAATTCCTCTTCCATACCCATTTTTCAGAATTGAATTCATCATGATAACTCAATATTCAACCATGAAAATCAAGAACAAAAGCATGGGTAAGCTAGGTATCAAGGAGAATTAAAGAAATTTTAACTTACCTAGCTTGTTTCCTTGAATTCCAACACTTTCTCTTTGATTTTTCCCACCTAGGGCTTGTTCTTCCTTGGTTTCTCTTCTCTTCTGGTTTGGCTGATCACTATGGGAGAAATGGGCTGATTTTTATGCCTTTTATAAAGAAAATAATGAATGGATGAGATTTTAACACATGTCACCATTCCATTGGTCCATGCGTCATACTTAGCCATTAAACAATCTCTCTCCACCACACATTTCTCATGTTTATCCATTTATAGGATGAATAAAATCCCTTGGCCTTGACAAGTGCTGGGGCAAAAAATTTACCGATTTGCCCCTGGGGTGAAAAAATTTACGATTTTACCCCTATACTCCGAAATGTACCGAAATCAAATTATTTCTGCTTTTCAACCTCAAATAATACTAACATTGATCAATATTAACCAAATGGGGCAAAAAACTCATTTTATAAAAATTTCCGTTTAGTCCTCTAGTGGCAAAATTACCATTTTGCCCTTGTGCTCCAAAAATACCAAGAATCATAACATTTTCACTGTTACACATCATTTTATACTCCAATAATCATAATTATATTTCATATAATTACTCTTGGTCAAATGTGATCAAATCTTGGCTAAAAATCTCCATTTTATCATCAAATGGCAAAGTGACCGTTTTGTCCCTAATCGATCAATTTTTCAGATGGACTCCAAACTGGACCTTGAACTTCGAATCACTATTCTAAGCCATTCTGTGGATTTCAAAATTTTCAATTTTCTCTTAGAATTTTTATTTGAACTAGTTCAAGGCTCGATTTAACTTAGTTGTACCACTCGGTACAATACCGTCTTTTAATCGAGCTTGACAAGGTCTCACAATAATCCTTCAACCTTTATATTTTAAATTCGATTCTTTTGATACGTCTAAAAATTTTAATTTTCATCTATCTTCCTTCCTCTGTACGTGTACCACCAAAATATCAAAATTGCACCTTAACGCGGTATTACCATAATATTTAAATATTTACTTATTCGCGTTGGCTCGACTTAGCAAAACATGCATATTTCACTTTCGTTGCTCATCTCTGAAAATTTATTTGTATTTCTTCTCCCCCACTTGGATCAACCATATGATTCTTCTTCATGACTGATTTTGATTTCGACATCCGATTAAATATTAATATTTTAATATTATTTTATTTTCAAAATTTTTTCTTGTCTCCTTGGTACCTAAAATACCTTATTATGCCTTAATTGACTTCCGAATAATCTTTTATCTCATAAATTCTCTTTCGATAAAAATATTATTATTTTATTATTATTTTCTTGTATGCGGAATATTCTATCCTAAACTATTCCTTTGATCTTTCATCACTTTTAAACATTATAATTGGCCTCAATTCGCATCCAATAAGCTTTATTTGTCACCATATCAAAGTATGGGGTATTACACAGTCTCTGACAGTGAGTACTTAGTGGACTAACAAAACCTTTTAGTCGATTAAGTTGGTTCTGGTTCTAAACTCGATTTCTGGCAGTAAGCACTTAGTCGACTAACAATTTCTCTTAGTAGATTAAGTCGTCTTTGTCTCTAAACTAGCCATATTCATTTTTGAGTTTTAGTTGACTAACTCCCTTGATTATCTGAAGAAGTGGCTTCTGTTTTGTGGCTCAAATGTAGCTCCTCATTTTTATGGGGTTTGATATTTACTTTTTAGTGATTATTTTATTATTGGCATATATTTTTCATCTTGCACACTCAACTAGTATAGTTAGACATAAATGAATGGGAATATTTTATTATCATCAAAAACTAATAGAGCCAACAATAGTCTTTGAGATTTTCTACCATTGGCTTAAGTTTTGAATCATTTCTTGTTCGTTTAAGCCAACTTGCACAATTTTCTCACTTATGCAGAATCAATTCTTTGTTTTTGAATTGTTAGTTCTTCACAAAGTCTGCAGCTTTCTATTTATGAAGAATCAATTTTTCTATTTCAAGGTGTCGATTCTTTTATAATTGGGAGTAATTGTAACACCTTTGCAATCTTGGATAATCAATTCTTTTACCTCAAGGTGTCGGTTTTTCACTGTGGACTGGCATTGAAATTTGATTTCAAGCTTGACTTTTGTCGCTCAACTTTTGTCTAGTTATGCCATGCTTTTCTTGGCCATCAAGTTCCTAATTCGTACTTGTGGTGCTTCAAGAATTGAAAATAAAATCAATTCTTCCTTCTTTGCTTTCCTCCATATGCATTATGTACCTCCAGAATCGATTCTTCATTGCTGATCTTTGCACAAGAATTGACTTCTTCTTCTCCAAAATCGATTTTTCTTGTAATTAAGAAATATATTTTGCTTCCTTTTCATTCAAGAATCAAGTGAAAACTTAATCCTTGGTGCTAGCACATTTAATTTTGAAAATAAAAGCATGACCATCTATATTAAAAATATGTTTAAACAATTAAAGCATTTCAATATATTTTTCAAATAAATTCAGCTTAAACAATCCTTTGAGATTTTTCTTCATACTCCAAAGTATATTTCACTTTCGAAGCTCATTAAGTTCAATCAATTTTGTCATGTCAAAACAAGAATAAAGCTAACAATATATATTTTATATATAATTTTTTTGTTAATGCACAACAATAAAAATGATGTATATAGAGTACATCAAATTTATCGTTATTTTTTTTGAAATGTTTCAAATTTATCATTATATATAATTTATATACATATATATAATTTTTGTTATTGTAAGTCAATAAAAATTATGTATATATAGTACATCAAATTTATCATGATAATTCTTTTTGGGTAAATTTTAATTCAAATTATTGTATTGTAATACTTTTTCGAAAATGAATGTGACTAAATTCTTTTAGTTGAAACTATGTATATCTACTATTAAATCAAATACTCAACACTTGTCACAAAAAATTATTCAAATAATCAATAATTTATAATCATTAACTATGTATGGAACTTATATAGCTGCACTTTTTGAAAGCCACTATTGTGAAATATGAACCTAGAATAAATTTTGGACATTGCTAGCATATATGAGTTGGGGTTAATACCAGGAAACTATTTTGATGAGCTAAAATTCCAATGTTAACTTTCAATTAAATTCAACGACAACAGTCAATTAAAGTCAACAATTGCAATCCCCGACTCTCCACAGTCTATTAACAAGTAACTTCATCCAAAAAACTTACCTGCTCAAGAGTTTCACACAACAAAAAAAAAAAAAAGAGCAACCATAATCCAAAAAAAAAAAGGGCAACAGCTTCTAGCTTCTTGTCAACAAACACACTCAATAAACAAGCAAAAAAAAACCTTCAATTTAATTAAGTAACAGCAATCCCCTGCACTCCACAATCAATTAATAAGCAACTCCGATCCATCCAAAAAATTATATGCTTAAGGGTTTCATAGAACAACAAAGAAAATAGCAACCACAATCCAAAAAAACCAACAATAACTTCCAGCTTCCAAATAAGCAACACACTTACTAATAAAAAAAAGAAAGATAAACTTGGGCTTAGCTGTCAGTGGAAAGAGAGGCGCTAGGTCGGCTCAAATTGGAAGCTACGTGGTAGAGGTGGTTGGATCGGCACAAGAGAAGCAGAGGTGACTCGGCATAAGAGAGGGTCTACACAAGAAAGGGTCAACAAGAGAGAGGCTCCGCATGGCACAGCTTGGCATGGGAGAGGCTCGACGACATGGGTGAGGTGAAACAGAGGTGGGTTGGCACGAGGGAGGCTCCACACGATAGGGGTTGGCATGGGAGAGGTAGAGCAAAAGTGGGTTGGCATCAAAGACGATTGGCACGGGAGAGGCAGCGGTCGATCGAAATAAAAAAGGTAGAGGTGGGGGGTGGTCGACACAGGAGAGGTAGAGCAAGGTGAAGAGAAGAGAAAATGGAGAAATGCCCCAAAAGAAAACCCTAAAACATTTTAATTATGTTTACGGATGGAAAATTTTAAAATTAACTACCGATGGAAATTCTATCGGTAAATCCATTGCAAACTCTTAAAAAGGACCAATGCTTATGCCAACTGAAATTATGTTAGTAATTTCGTCTTTAAATTGACATTCTCGCCTGCTGAAATTCCGTTGTTAAAATCCATCACTATAGGCATTACTGACCAATAATTTCGATTGGTATTTTTGGTGCCTGTCGATTTAATTTGGAACCAACGCATTATCAATCGATTACTAACTAAATAAATTCCATTGGTATTTTGTTAGTAATCCGTTGGTAATATATATAGCTCATTTCCATCGGTATTCCATCGATAATCTATCAGTATTTATCGACGAAAATTTACTAATGGATTAAATTCTATCGGTAAAAGCTTGTTTTTTAGTAGTGTGAATTGCAAGATGCTTTTGAAGAATTAGCTTGTGAATTTCAGAAAATGAATTTGAAACACAAGAAAAGGATTTCAAAACTTAGTGTTGAAAATGAATTTTTGTTGTAGGCTAAAAATGATTTGGAAAAAAAAATAAAAAATTGAAAATTAATTTTGAAGCTTGCCAAAAGAAAATTAATGTTTTTGAAAAGGAGAATTTAGATGTGAAGATTTGATGAAATACCCCATACTTTGATATGGTGATAAATAAAATTGATCGAATGCAAATTGAGGTCAATTAAAATGTTTAGAAGTGAGACGAAAGGAGTAGTTTAGGATAAAATATTTCGCAAGTGAGAAAATAATAATAAAATAATAATAATTTTATCGAAGGAGAATTTGTGAGATAAAAGGCGATTTGGAAGTCAGGTGAGGCATAATAAGGTATTTTGGATACCAAGGAGACAAGATAAAATTTTTAGAATAAAATAATATTTTATTAATGAAATAATATTAAAATATTAATATTTAGCCGGATGTCGAAATCAGTCATGAAGAAGGATCATATGGTTGATCCAAGTGGGGGAGAAGATGACAAGCCCGACTCTATAAAAAATTTGTCATGACATACATGTGATGGATAGCATGTTTGCATGCTAAGAGAGTCTCGAAAAATTTACAAAAGTCGGTATTGTACCTAGACGTACAACAAAGTTGATTTAAGCCTCGAACTAGATCAAATAGAGAATTCATGATGAAATTAAGAATTTTAAAGTCCCAGAATGGTTTAATATGGTGATTCGGAGTTCAAGGATCAATTTGGAGTCAAATCAAAATTTTCGCTATCCAAGGGCAAAATGGTCATTTGCCACCTGAGGACAAAATGAGAATTTTAGAAAAGATTTGTTTGGCCCCATTTGACTTATTGGAGTATAATTTGACTTATTGGAGTAAGATTTGAGGTTTAGAAGTGAAAAATTTTAATTTCGGTATAATTTAGAGTATAAGGGTAAAATGGTAATTTTATCATCCTAGGGGCAAAATAGTAATTTTCCACCACCAAGACATTTTTTCAGCACATGGTCATCTCTTATCCTCATTTTGACCATTGACTAATTGTGTGGTGGAGATAAAAAGAATTAAAATTTTTAAAGTTTTAAAAACGGGCCAATGACATGATGCCACGTGTCATGCCTTTATTAATTTATTATTTTCCTTTTTAAAAGGCACAAAAATCAGTCCATCTTCCACCCCATGGCCAGCCAAACTAGCAAGAAGAGAGAGAAAATAAAAACAAAACCCTAGAGAGAGAAAATCAAAGAAAAAGTGTGAATTTTCAAGAAAATTAAGTGAAAAAGGTGAGATTTTTTCTATTAAGCTTGAGTTTTCTTATTCCCAAGCATTTCTCCTTATTTTCCATGATTAAATTACATGTTTTCATGATGAATTGATGGCTGATCAAATGGGTTAGGAGAGAGAAAGTTGTTAGATTAATTTGATTTTAAGTTATGTTAGTGTTTTTTGTTAGTTTAGCATATTTAGAAACAAAACAACAAGAAAAGAATTTATTTTCCTCCATTGCCATTATTGGCCGAATTTTCTAGGGGAATATTGGCTGATGATCTTGATGTTTATTTGAGGAATTATGATGAATAATGATGAATATTGAGCCTAGAAAAATAATGGAAATTTTCGAAGCAAAAATACAAATTTTTACCCACTAGGGGTATTTTCGTAATTTGCTATCGGGATTGATAAATTGAATCTCATTCACAGTCACTAAGGTAATTTAAGTATAATTGGAGTGTAGAAAGTGAGAAGAATTTATTTGGAGTTAAATTGGAGATAATAGGTCGAATTAGGTCAGCACCGCATTTAAGCGGTAGTCGGATAAGTTGTATATCATATCATGCATATATACCGAGCCTGAATTGATTTTATAATGGTCAAGCATTGATGTGGTGAATTATGTATTGTACATTGTGGATAGGTGGTGAGCAAAGTACACTGGTAAAAGTACAGAGATTGTGCTTGGAGACTGAGATTAGGAGTATATCGACTTCTAGAACTGTGAGTAAACTTATTATCGTCTTAATTATCTAGAGTAGTTTATTCAATTGTGTGATTTTATGGAAAATGGGTTTAAAATGGTAAATTGCTATGTTTTAAGAGAAATTGTGATTTTATAAAATGATTTTATAAATTTTCTGAAAAATCGAATATTGGTTTTGAAAATAGAGTAATTGGAGACTTCTTGCTTGTGTTGTAAATTTATGGTTTTAAATTGAATGGCTTATGACAATAAATGAGCATGAATGGCTAAACTGATTTTGGTGTTAGAATTATTTGTACTGTGTATTTAGCCTTGAGAGGCTAGGTTGCGATAAATTGCCATGTCATGCTAAAATGAATTTATTGATTGGTGGAATATATATTAATTATTCACTACAGAGGGGGTTCCGTGGACCAGCCTATTAGAGGGGCACAGTAAACTCCATTATATTCTTACCTCGAACGGAGAAACGCGTAGGGTATCTCTTCGAGTAAAGCTTAGGGTTCACTTCACGCCAAACCACCATGTGAAGGGGAACTCAGCCAACGCCAAGGAACGGCTGTATTTTTCTCAAACTAAAAATATATTTTAAGTGTATACAAAAATTTTAATAGCCTTGGAGGACTCGGTTGATGCACTGCGCAAGGTATCACCGAGTATGAGTTTTGGCTCGAGCCAAAGTTTTAAGGAATTCATAAGCCAAGTTGATTACTCGATTTATATGGATTTATTTTATTTGGTTGAAATGAGTTGAAAGGTAATGAAATTACAGTATGATGATTTATTTTAATTGTCTCCATTTACTCGACTTTAGATAGTTTAGATGGTATCTGTTTACTCACTGGGATTTTATAATCTCACCACCCTCATTTCCTCACATTTCAGGCTCGAGAAATTCCATAGTTACCTGACTTTGATAAGGACCTTCATTTGGACTCGAATCGGTAAAAGCTGTAGGTTTCCAGCTTCCGATGCATTTTGGTTAGATGTTGGCCCACGTGTCACTGTAAAAGAAATTTTATGCTTTGGTTATCTGCTTTATAGTATACATGAATATAATTAACTTTTACGCTATAAGAATTATGTCACGACCCGGAACCTCCCTCAGGCCCATGACAATCGCCGCGACGTCCCGATTGACACTCATTATCCGTAATGCTAACCGGAACCCCGTAAGGCTTACATATCAGTTTCTTTCCTTTTCTATGAGCAATCATTGTTAAATATCGAGTTTTAAGAGAATATATACTATTTTAGAT
>NC_030855.1:7958797-7990869 GCF_000208745.1 Theobroma cacao | reverse complement strand
AAGAAAATAGTTTATTTTATTGAATATTTTTATTATATTCAAATGGTCAAATTTTCACTTCAAATGAACATTTTAAATACTTAATTTGTTTTTAAATCATTAAATATATATTTTTTGCTTACCTACTACATTTTTAGCAAGTTTCGAGATTTTTGACAAAAATGACGAAAATGCCCCTGTGAGCTAGAAAACAATATGTTATATTCTGATTTGAAAATGATTTGTAATCTTTCGTATTTTGATATTTGATAATTATTGCTCATCGGGGAAGTGTGGAAGCTGATACGAGAGCCTTGCGAGGGTTCGATCAACATTCGGGGTGAAAAATATTTGTCGAGGCCTCGCGACGGTTGTCACCGGCCCGATGGGGAGTTCCGGGTTCATGACATGACAAATGAAAAATAAAAGTTTTTATGAATCCCTCATTATCTAGATTGACCAAATGCAATCGTTGTTCATTTTATGGTCATTATTCATGCACTTGTCCAATTAGAAAATGTTTATCTTATAGGATTACATAAGTGTGTGTTCCAAAAGGAACTTTGTGTGATGATACTAACTTTCAAGGTTCCAAAGTAATTTGGATACCAAAAATCAAATGAGAAAGTCTCTTGTAGATGTGCTAGAACAAGAAAGAACAACCTGAAGATTAGATGCCTTCTAGACATATAATGGAAAATGGGTGACCTCTATAACAAAAATCTTTTTGTTCTTTTAAATTTGAAAATTTTGCTTGGTTATTGAGATTGATTGGTTTGGAATGGTTTATAAAGTTGTTTGCCTTTTTTATTACAAATTTTTGTTGTCTATTCTTTCTTGAATATTAAGTGCATAATTCTTTGTCTACTTTTCTTTGAGCTTCATTGATAAATCTTGATTATGCAAAATTGATTAAGATGTGATGCATGCTATAAATTGCTTAATCTTTAAGTATAAGCCTAAAGATTGAGTGTGCACTTCTATTTGATCTTTGAATACATCATCATGCTCATTCTTCTTATTATTTTGTTTTTCTTATATATATATATATATATATGAGCTTTATTTATTTTGCTTGATTATGGAAAATTGTCTTGATAAAATGGATTGGAAAGGTTTTCTTAAGTGTGATATTGAGTATGAAAATTTGACATTAATGACATTTTTCAAGAAAAATGAACTAATTTGCTTGTGATGCTTTTCATCTTCAAGGTTACAATGGTTCCAATGATATATATATATATACTTTTACTTTTATCTTTATTATCTATAAACTACATTCTAAAAGTACAAATATTTTATTTTTAATTATTGATTGTTTATTAAATTAAAATTCTTAATTAATGAATATAATTCTCATGCATTATATTATTTCTTATAAAATAAGTATATTAAGTATAAAATTAAGTAAACATTTCAAATGTATTATTTAATCTTGTTTTATTTTATTTTATTAAGTATATTAGTTTTGTGTTATGTATTTTTTACTTCCATTTATTTCTTTTTTGAATTTATATATAAAAGGAATGGTTTAAAATAAAATATTTTTTAACTATTTATATAAACATTTAAGCATATTTCATTTACCATGTAAAAATAAAATAATTAGTTTTTTATAAGAAAATAAAAAAATTGAAATCAATTTTAACATTTGCATTATAACTAGTAATATTAATTAAATATTTTAGCATTTATTATCATGAAATTAATAATTGGTTGATGTTCATTTTATTTAAATATCCATATATAATTTTATTAATTATATGATAATTAAATTTTTAAATATATTTTTTTAATCATATTTTTACTTTACTTAATTAAGTGTATATATTTGTATGCCACACTTTTATTTCTTTTTATTAAATTAAGAATGTTTCTGTATTTTTTTATTTTTTTTCCTCTGAATTATCCTATGGTGCTTAATTAGCTGTCAAATGGCAGCTTATTAAGCCTAGCAAGAGCTTCATAAATGGGGTAAAATCCAAAAAGTTCCCTCAAAATATTTCAAAAGGACACTTTTGTACTGCTTATTTCAAAACTATGTTTTTGGTCCCTTAACTATTAACATCGTTAGTTAACCGTTAAAAAAAATTATATCCAATACTATATAAATATTTTAGGACATAAATGCCCTCTTAAAAAAATCACTTAATAAAATTCATTTTGATATTTAATAAAATTCAGTATTTGACAAAGAAGAAAAAAACTTAAAATTTAATAAAATTCTAGAACTAGATTTGTGAATGAGGTAATTTGTCTCACTTTGATACTTAATAAAATTCAATATTTAACATAAAAGAAAAAAACTTAAAACTTTTTTTTCTTTTTGAAAAGCAGCTTTTTGATTTCATAATGGAAAAAAATACAAAGAGCTGCCAATCATGCTAGAAACAAGAACCTAAAAAATCCAAATCCGATCATCAAATAGAAACTCAAGATCACTCCCCAAGTTGTTTTCGTTGAGATCACCGGTTGTTGGATGCCTCATCTGCTACCTTTGTTGTTGTGGCGGTAGGGATGATTCCTTGTTTCTGTTTTGATTGTCTCTTTCTTATCTACTCCAAGCTCTCTTGCTGGTTCTCGCCTTTGTGAAGCTGCATTGTTCAATCGTTCTGTCAAGTTGCGCTCCAAGTGACATGGCTAGCTTTGTGTCTTGTGGTGTGGGTTGTTTCTTCGTTGACGACTGTTCTGATTTTGGTTCTGCTCATTTAATTGTATGGCTAATCGTCTTTAGTGGTTTCTTTTTTCTGATGTGCCTTGTTGCTCCAATTGAGGCAACTTTTGTTTACTGCTTTGCCAACCTTCTTATGTTTGAGCAAGCAGCCTTCTGATTACTTGTAATACTCCAGGAGTATGGATCCTGATTTTGTGCCGCAATGATTTTTACGCAGTCTCTTTTGTAAATGTACAGGCTCCCTTGCCCTGACCAATTCATAGTGCCATGGAAAGTCTATTGCTAATTTGCAAGAGACTTGGGATGGCATATGGGTCTTGAGGCCAACAAAATCACTTTTCAAAAAAAAAATATTACTCCCCAAGTTGCAAGAAGTTTAAGATGTCTTCCCATCAAATCTCAAGGCAACCACAAAAGCCCTTTCCCAACAGCTATATAGCAAGCACTACATCAAAAGCGAAACTCAGCCCCAACCAAATCAAAAACACAGCAGAGCTGAACTAGGAAATTAAAAACAAAAACGCAGTAGAGCTAAAACCTTATAAATAGAGAAGGAAACCCACTACATGATGCAGCATCAAACCTTCAAACATTTGATATATAGTAATCAAGTTAAAATCTTTTTACATTACCTTAAACCCTAATCTGAAAGAACAAATTTTGGGTAAAAGTTTTTCAACAAAATTAGTAATCACATGTGAAAAATTAATCTCTTAACCCAACAACATCAAATTTGAAATATCCATCATTGAACAAAAGATTTACTTTTAATACATTCTTTTCAATTAAAAAAAAAAATCTCAAACTATTGGAGAAATAAAAAGTTTAATGACAATAGACTTTAGCTTAAGAAAGAAATTTATGGTTTTCAAGATGAATGGAGCTTCAAATTTCCAGGCTTTCAAATCAAAATTTTTAAAATTTTTTTTTCTGATTAAGGGTTTTGATAGAAAGATTAACAGAGGTTTTTAAAAAGAGAATATGCTTAAATTCAAAAAATAATATAAAAGTTATTTATGTCTTAAAATATTTATGTAGTATTAAATTTAATTTATTTAACTATTGACTAATGGTGTTAACAGTCAAGTAGCTGAAATATCATTTTGAAACAAGAGAAAACAAAGTGTCATTTTGAAGTGTTTTGAGGGGACTTTTTAGATTTAACTCATCATAAATGGCAGCCAATTTAAATAGTATGGAATGGATATGGCAAACATAATTTATTTATTTTTAAAAAATATGGTAATTAATTGTCATTTTACACAAAAGTATTGACTTAAAATATTTGTGGAGATTCTAAAGATATGTACATAACTAAAAAATATTCATGTATCAATTAAATTAATTTTTAAAATAAAAAATTGGAATGGCTATACCTAAAAGTGTATATTAACTTATTGGTTATCGATTGTGATGATATATTATTAATATATTAATGCTACCAAAATTCAAAAAGAAAAAACCATGACAATCAAGTTGATATAGAAAAGATTTTGATAAAGGAATCTAAATTTTGATTGAATGTGGACAAGAAATAAGAATGTCAAAGACAAATATTGATAGCATTAGAAATCAATAAATTTGAAGATTAAAATTTTTCTGTGCAAAATGAAACTCAAGTTCATGAGCATCTAAAATAAAATCATCAAATAAAGACTTTTTATGTAATATTTTATGAGGTATCTAATTTAAAAAACAATTGATAATACATAAATATATATATATATATAGACACACATACACTCTAGCTTTATATGTTGTGAAGCTCATTTGTCTGTTTGCCCTTGCTTATCATTTATTACGGTGTACAAAACTCACACTTTGAATCCACCTTATGAATACTCTGATGTGATAAATTTGAAAGACTTTTCGCAATGAGAGAACATTAAAGCTTAAGAAGCAAATGGCTATACAGTCCAGTTAGACTCATGACTGACATGTCATTTAAGTATGAGGATGGGATACAAGCATAAGTATACTTGGAAATATTGGTTTGAAGCAATGATTATCCTACTGTTTTATGGAGCCGATGAGGTTCTAGTCTCGACATAATTATAGACGAAAAACATAAATTGTGAAATGTACTTCCCCATAAGTTTTAATTTATTTTTAAGTAATTATCAAGGCAAAGTATTTGATAATGGTAGGCAAAGGTTGAATTGTGTTTTCAAATGTTTAGAAAATGAGGATGATACGGTTTGATTAAATGACACTATTATGTATAAGGGAATAGAAATACGCTACGGGAACTGTAAAGATCTACTTAAAAAAAAAAAAGAAATGATGATTCGAAAATTCAAGTACTCATGTACAAGTAAGGGTTTGGTGATGAGATATGACATAAGGTTGAATTACTTCAATATGAACTTTGACTATAAAAATTTGATTTATATAATACGTGTTGTTTAGGGATGATGCCAACTAGTGGTTAATTCTCATACGAGAATGGAATATGTGCAATCAACTTCATGTAATCGAATGTGTGAAAATTTGCCTTGATTGGCATAATCTCATGACTCAAAATGGATGATTATGGATTTAATCTTCCTAGGTAAAAAGGGCCAAAAGAAGTTGATATCAGAAATATCTTGATAAATGATACTTTGATTTTAAAGTGTACTTGAGGGGAGATAAATGTTTATTTTCATCTTTAGATTAATAAACTAATGAGGCCATGAGATCTAGTGTTTGGAGAAAAATTTGAGAAATCACAAGTTGGATATGTTTGTATGTGACGTATAACTAACAAGTTGGTTATGACCTAGGAATTATATGGATTGATTAAGTCCATAAGAATACATCCAAAAGTAGGTTCATTTATTTAAATATATCGTGGTAATAGAAGAGATTTACTTAATAAGTACTCGATCCTGAAAGTACTGGAGTTTTCTTTTTGAGAATATGGTTACTAATGGTTACCAAATTTAAATTATCTGTGATGCTAAATATATATGGACAAATAAAGAGTGTTTGATCCTTATGTATTATGAAATGCTTGAATAGGAATTGTAGTGCACACCCCTTTAGGAGAAAAATTGATTTGGAAGCAGTTATAATATGGAAAGAGTATTCTGAAGTGCGAATTATTGATTGTTGACAAGTGATAAAGGTAGCGTAACGATAAGAAATCCCATTAGAGGCTGAGTTGCATGGATATAAGAGACTTTGAGAGATAGTTAAGGAAATGGTATCAAGGAAATGTAATCTATAACTCAGTTAAGCCATACGTGATAGACTAATATGATTAAGAAGATTGAAGCTACATAAATGTGAGGTAAACATAAATATGAGGATACGTACAGGAATGAATAAGAGCATCCCAATGGTTAAAGTATTGTGGATGAATGCTCGAATGTAAGAGATGACATGGGAAGTTGAACATCAGATAAGAAGACAATACCCTACCTTTTCTTTAAGTTCAGTAAATGAAATTTTGAGGTCAAAATTTTATTTTAAGGGGGGTAGTGCTGTAAAGCCTGACTCTATATACTTGTCATGACATACATGTGATGGATGGCATGTTTGCTTGCTAAGAGAGTCCCGAAGAATTTACAAAAGTCGGTATTGTACCTAGAGGTACAACAAAGTTGATTTAAGCCTCGAACTAGATCAAATAGAGATTTTAGGGTGAAATTAAAAATTTTAAAGTCCCATAATGACTTAGAATGGTGATTCGGAGTTCGAGGACTAATTTGAAGTCAAATTGGAATTTTCACTATATAGGGGTAAAATGGTAATTTTTTCACTCGAAGATAAAATGGAAATTTTTTTGAAAGATTTTGATCATATTTGACTTATTGGAGTATGATTTGAGGTTGAGAAGTGAAAAAATTTGTAATCTCGGTATTTTTCGGAGCATAGGGGTAAAATGGTAATTTTACCACCCCAAGGGCAAAATTGTAATTTTACACACCCAACACTTGTCCAACACATGAATTTTACCCAATATTATCATGGATGATTGAAGGAATTTATATGGTTGAGAGAGAAAGCTTAATAGTTAAGAAATGACACATGGACCAATGGTAAGGTGACACATGGTAAAATCTCATCCATTAATTATTTGGCTTATAAATTAACACAAATCAGCCTATTTTCTCCTTATTATGGCCAGCCATAGCAAGAACAAAGAGAGGAAAATAAGATTAAGAACCCTAGGTGGGAAAATTCAAGGGAAAATTGGTGGATTTCAAGTAATCAAGCAATCAAAGGTAAAATTTCTTGATTTTGACTTGTGATCTATTTTTCCCATGCATTTTTCCTTATTTTCCATGGTTAGATTTCATGTTTTCATGGTAAATTCATGGCTGGTCAAAATGGGTATGGAGAGAGAAAGATGTTAGATTGAATTGATTTTAAGTTATGTTAGTGTTTTTAGTTAGTTTAGCATATTTAGAAACAAAACAACAAGAAAAGAATTCAGTTTCCCCATCAACCATCAATGGCTGAATTTCCTAGGGAGGATATTGTGGCTGAAATTGATGATATTTCATGATATTTTGGTGATATTTGATGTTTGGTGAGACTAGAAATTAAATGGGAAATTTTGGTGTGAAAATCTGAATTTTTACCTAATGTATAGACATGTGTGATTATTGACCCAGGACTGATAAATTGAATCTCATTCACAGTCACTGAGGTAATTTATGTATAATTGGAGTGTAGAAAGTGAAAGAAATTGATTTGGAGTTAAATTGGAGGTTTTAGCCAATTACATCGAGAATAGTGCGAATTAGGTCGAATACCTATTTAAACGGCTATTTAGACATTTTGCATCACATTTCGTGCATTCATATAGATTTATAGAGCCTAAAATAGTTTATGATAAATTGACACAATTTATTGAAATTTGTGTCACGTATGATGTATAGGTGGTGAGCCCTCTAACAAGGCTAAAGAGATTGTGCCCAAAGATCGGGAATAGGAGTATATCGAACTTCTAGTACTGTGAGTAACCCTATCATCATTTTAATTATCTAAACTATGTTTTAATTCAGATTTGGTGAAATTTTATGAAAATGAATTAAATGGTAAATTTTAGGTTTTATAAACAAAAATGAATTTAAATGAAAAGATTTTATAAATTGTCTTGAAACGAAATAAAAATTTTGAAAATAGAGTAATTGGAGACCACTGGTATGTTGTAAATTTATTATTAGAAATAGATGGCTTATGTTATATTGTTATTGTGTTGGCATGACTGGCTGGGCTGTGTTTTATGAATTGTATGGATTGCCTTATTTTACCCTTGCAGGCTGGGTAGTAAAATATTAGCCTTGTCATGCTGTCAAAATTTTATTTTATGGTGGGTTTAGCTTGCTACAGTAGGTGGAATCTGTGGACCAGCCTATTAGAGGGGCACAAAATCTTGATATTTATATATTTTACCTCAGTTGGAGAAGCGAATAGGATAACTCTCGAGGTATGACTTTAGAGTTCACTTCACGCTAAACCATCACGTGAGGGGGAACTCGGCCAATGCCAAGGAATGGTTATATTTTCAAAATGAAAACATGTTTTATGCGTACATAACTTTTTAATAGCCTTGGCGGACTCAGTTTGGGATAACCCTAGACCAAGGTATTCCTGATAACTGAGTATGATAATGATTTCTAGCACGAGCCAAGCTTTTAAGATACTCATAAGCCATATTAATGTTTTTAAATGAAATGAATATTTGTGTTCTGAAAAACATATTTGGATGAAATGTTTTACTAGTCTCCTGTTACTCGCCTTTAGATATTTTAAATGATATTCGTTTATTCACTAGGACTATATAATCTCACCACCCTCCTTTTCAGCCCTTTCAGGCATCAGGATAGTCAGTAAATAGCTCATTTCATCGAGGACTATAATTGGAATGGCATCCTCAAAATATGTAGGTTCGATTCTTTTGATACTTCTAGTCATTCGTGGGCCCACTTGTCATTGTAAATTAAATTTTATACTCTAGTTATCTATACTACTGTATGTAGGAATTTTTTTTACTTTTACACTATAAAAATTATTTACGCAGTGTTCTAAAAATATTATTTTATATGAAAATAGAATATTTTACCTAATATTTTTTTTATTTTATTATTATATCCGAATAATCATAATTTCGTTTTAAATGAAGATTTTAGACTTTTAAACTTATTTTTGATTATGAATTATGTGTTTGATACTTGCATACTACATTTTTAACTGGTTTCAAAACTTTTGAGAAAAAATTACCAAAATGCCCCTATGAGATAGAAATAATTTTTTTATTGATTTTAGTTGCAAATAGCTTAAATTCTTTTAGAACATGATATTTGGTAACGGTTGCTCACCGGGGAAAAGAGAAATTGATATTAAAGCCTTGCGGGATTCTGGTTGACATTCTGGATAATGAGTGTCGATAGGGACAACACAACGGTTGTCACGGGCTCGAAGGGAGTACCGGGTTGTGACATTCAATTTTTGAATTTTAGAAATTGCAAAAGCCTTAGGAGTCTCCCAATAAATATTGGAATGGAATCTCTTGAAACATTGATTCTTACGGGCTGCTTGTATCTTTGAAGGTTGCCAAAGATTACTGGGAAAGTGGAATGTTTGATGGATCTTTATTTAGATGGGACAAGTATTGAAAAACTTCCCTCTTCGTTTGGACATCTTTGCAGTGTCAAAGTTCTTAATCTCTTGGGTGTTCTCAACTTGAAATTTTACTAGATTTCACAATGACCAAAAATTTCAAAAGTTTGGATTTAGAAGGCTATACTAGCTAGTAGATGTCAATCCAACAATCGCATTTCTACCTACGCTTAAACTTTTGAATTTAAGAAACTACCCAAGTCTTAGGAGTCTCCCAACCAACATTAGAATGGAATCTCTTGAAACATTGATTCTTTCAAGTTGAAAGAATCTTCAAAGGTTTCCAAAGATCATTGATGGGAAAATGGAATGTTTGCTGGAGCTCTATTAGATGGGATAAGTATCGAAAACTTCCCTCTTCAATTGGAGATCTCAGCAGTCTAAAAGTTCTTAGTCTCTCGAGCTGCTCTGTGCTTGAAAATTCACCACCATCCTTCCTACAAAGATATGTAGGAAGGGATGCGAAGTAGTACTATCAATTCTGAATCCCATGCTTTTCAAAAGAAGTTCGAAGTCAATGGCTCTGACGTTACCCCATATCTCAAGTTTGAGTTCTTTAACAAAGCTGAATATAAGCGGTAGGAATCTTGGTGAAGGGGCTCTTACTAGTGATATATGCTGCTTATCCTTATTGGAAACACTGATTCTTTGTCATAACAATTTCGTCAGCCTACCTCCAAATCTTTGTCAACTGGCCAAACTTCATTGTCTCGAATTGTCAGGTTGCAATAAGCTTGAATCATTGCTTGAGCCTCCATCAATCATAGTAGATTTAGACAGTTGCGCTTCATTAGAAATAGTTCCAAATCCAACAAAGCCATACATTCATAGGAAAAGTAGAAGTGATTGCCTTTTATGGAAAAGGACATATTATTATGGTGGTAGTTGCTTCAAATTGGCTGCAAATGCATTAAGAATGCTAAAAGGACATCTTAAGGTATATTTCTTCAAATCGCTTACCTTTACTCTCAATAATTTATAGTAGCAAATTAATCGATTAATAATGTATTTGGTATCTGAATTATAGTAAAATTATCCATATATTTAAATTTTACTTTCATTGAATGTTTTGAATTTTTTATTAATATTGTTAGTCAAATCGGTGATGTGACAAAAAATAGTTTATAAGAATGTGTACGTGACTTATCATCTTTTTGTTTTTATCTCCTATTTTTGTTCTAATGTTTTTACTTTTAATATTACAATAACAATTTAAAAATTTTAAAAATGACAAAAATAAAAAAAAAACAAAACCCTAGAAGTTAGGGAGAGAGAAGGCGAAATTGGGGGAGATGCAAATTATGTTGGAGATAAAGTTTGAATATAAATTATGATGTAAAATGTGTATTTAATAGTGAACTACTTGCCAAATAAGGGGACTTTGTTTTCCAGGCAATTGGAGATGAAAAACTAATATTTGTCATTCTCATACCTGGAAGTGAAACCTTTGAATGGTTTACTCACCGGAGTAAGGACAATTCAATAAGCATAGTGTTGCCTCCCAATTTGCGGAATGATAGTTTGTGGATGGGAATCGCCTTGTGCTGTGTTCTTATGCCTGCCTCCAATAATGGTGCTTCGCGTGATGTGGATATTTCCATTTGTTTTCTTATGCATTCTCCAAGCGCTGGTCCCATTTTAAAGTATATTAGTTTGTTTCAATCTAATAGCATTTTAGGCCGGATCTGCCAGGACCACCTTTAGCTACGCTATTTGCCTCATGAAGAATTTGACAAATATCCAAGGGCGACAGATTGTTTAAGGAGTTGTACTAGATTTGAGATTTATTTCTACAATAAAGGCAATGGTTACTAGTTGAAGGTGAACAAGTGTGGGGCTTAATTAGTGTGTCCAAGTGATGTGGAGGATATGGACCCAACAATAGAGCAGCCTAGCGTTCCAACTTCACCAAATTTTCATCATATCCACCATTATACTACTCATGGATCAACCGCCAATTGCCACTCTTTTTAATAATCTTTTTATTTTTATCTATTGTTTTTGTTCTAATGTTTATATTTTTAATATTAAAATAATAATTCTAAAAAATTAAAAGCCTAGATAATGACATAAATTAAAAAAAAAACAAGAGAAAAAAATTAGGGAGGGAGAGAGAGGGGAATTGGGGGAGATAAGGAATGAGAGGAAAGGAGAGGAAGTCGTCGTTCTAGCTGTTATTGGCTAAATCAAAACCAATTTCTGTTGTTCTAGCATGTTACACTAGCATTTTGTGGTATTTCGATTAATAACAGTTAGCCAATTTTTAGTTATTATTTAACTTAAAATAAAAATATAAGGGTTTTATTGAATACAATAAATGAATAATAGTTTTTTTTTGAATTTGCTTTGAATGGCTTAGGGATTTTTTGGATATTATATTAATATTTTATTATTTAATTTTAAAATATATTTTTATTTTTTATTTTGTTCATATTTTAAAAAATTTTTATTTTAAATTTGAAAAATAAAATTTTTAAGAATACCATATTTTTTTAATGTTAGGAATTTTCCAAATTTTTTCATTTTTCAAGTTTAAAATAAAAATTTTTAGAAAAAAAAAACATTTTTTATTTTTTTAATTTTCTAATTTTTATTATTAATTTCAAAAATAAAAACTTTTTTTTTTAAAAAAAGTAAATGACATAATATTTTTAGATAGGTGGTGCATTTTTATTGATTATTTGATGTCATATCACCCATCTGAGTAACACCATTTGTCAAACAATTCAGATAGACTAATTGAATTGAATTTTAGATTTAATTACGGATGCAAGACTAAAATTTGCAAACCTCATACCTGCAAGGGTAATCTTTGAATGGTTTAGTCATAAGAGAGAGGAAACTTCAATATGGATGCCATTACCTCCTAATTTGCAAAATGATAGTTAGTCGATGGGAATTGCCTTGTGCTATGTTCTTGTGCCTCCCTCCAATAATGATGCTTGGCATGAGGTGGGCATGGACCCAAGAATAGAGCAACCTAGCACTCCAACTTCACCAAATTTTCATGATATCCTTCAACATACTACTCATGGATTAACAGGTAATCACTAGTCTTTTTAATTCTTTGTCCCCACAACTTTTATACTTGACGGCAAAGCATTGTAAAAGACACCTGTGCGTTATGAAAGGCACCAATCGTGGCGAGGTTATAAACTCCACTAAAGTGAACCACTAATCTTGGCAAAGTCAAAAAACCCCACTAAGGTGAAGAATAGCCAAAATCCCACTTTGGTTGGCTAGGCCAAAGATATTAAAATCTCTTACTCTTTAAAAAGAACGTAGAGAAATAAGCACTCGTGCTTAAGAAAATGTTCTTTATTTACTCTCAACTTGAATTTGAATAATAACTAAGCCTAAGGGTCCTATTTATAGTATTATAGGCCCATATTCTAATAAAACTCTACTTCTATTTGCCTAATACAATTAGAATAATTAACAAAAGATTTAAATAAAATAGGTGCTCTATCAAACGCTAATTCTTAAAAGTATTAAAATCCCAATAAAAATAAGAAAAAAGTCCTAATTTAAATAGAATAAAGAAAATAAACTCCTAAATCAACTAAAATTAGCAAAAACTAAATTAAATAAAATATAATTCTATATGCGCCTGCATCATTCTCTTGGGGTCAAAAAAACTTGACTCTGACGAGTAGGCCTTGACAAACTCCTCGTAGATGTCTGGATCCACACCAATCATCTAAATAATTCACCCATTGTTTTGAAGGTTGTCTTCCATTCATCTCCAAGTCGCATTCTAATTTGATTATAACCATTAAGCAGATCAATTTTCAAAAACACCCTAGAACCAATGAGTTGATCAAGCATGTCATCCAATCGAGAAATAGGAAAATCATACTTGACTTTGATCTTGTTTACGACATAGTTATCCACACATCTTCTCAATAAGGTTCCCATACTTTTGTTGACCAATTTTATTTGACCATGCTTGGATAAAGGTGACGATATTTCATTCTACTTAGAGACTAATAAGAGATATAAATGGTTTAACTCACAATAAGCTTTGTTTAGGTCAGACAAAGTAATGAGTGCTTTATCTTCCTCTTGTCTCTTTGGGCTGTCTTCTGGCTTTAAAGGAGTCAACATAACTTTTACTCCATCTTTGATGAAGGAATAAGTATTCTTGTGTCCATCATGGTGAGCTTGATGATCATATTGCGATGGGCATCCTAACAATAAGTGGCATGCATCCGTTGGGACAACATCACACCAAATTTCACCTTGATACTTGTTTCCAATAAAGAACTGAAGACAACTACGCTTCATTACCTTAACTTTGTTTCCTTTTCTCAGCCATTGTAACTTGTAAGGATAAGGATGTACTTCAGTTGAAAGTTTCAATTTTTCCACCATGTAGTTCGCAACAACATTCTCATAGCTTCCACTATCAATAATGACATTACAAACCTTCCCTTAGGATGTGCACCTTGTATAGAATATGTTGTGATGAAGCCAACTTTCATCTTTAGTCATCTAGTAGTGTTAAGATTACAACAAACAATAAGAGCTTCTCCATGGTTAGCAGAAACTTCTTTTATCTCTTTGTTGTTGAATATTTCTAGCTCTTCCTCTATTTCGTCATCATTTTCATCATAAACTGGTTTTAATTTTTCCCAATCCACATAATCTTCTTCTTCTACTAAAGAAATAATTCTTTGATTCGTATAATCAAAAGCAATATGCCCAAATCCTTGGCATTTGAAGCACTTTTTGTTGACATTAAAAGCACGAGTACAAGTAGTCTCTTTATCATTACTGTTTACAGTTTTGTAAGAGTTTACCTTTGAAGGTGGAATAATTGCTGAACTTTGACTTTCATGGTTTAATGTAGATTCTTGTTGTCTAGATGAACTCATTGAGCTTTTTCGTGATCGTTGTTTCTCAACCTTTAATGCTAATCTGATAACATCATTTAAGTTCCAATATGGTTGTAGTTGAACAACATCTATAATTTCAACATTAAGGCCCGCAAGATAACAAGTTACAATTTGTTTTTCAGGTTCATGGACATCGCACTTCACGTGAAGTTGTTTGAACTCCATTGTATATTCTTCCATCGACATTGTTTTTTGCCTCAAGTTATGAAATTTGATAAAAATTTCTTGTCAATAATGTTTAGGAAATAACTTACGTTTGAGTTCTCGACGCATCTTATCCCATGTTCTGATCTTGTTGCGACTTTCTTTTTCTCATTGTTGTTTGAGATTTTCCCACCAAATAGAGGCATGCTTATTCAATTTAATTGCCACAAGCTTCACACGTTTTTCATCGGGAATATCTTTGAGCTCGAAAACCCTTTCCACTGTGTAAACCCAGTCAAGGAGTCATCAGGATGAAGTCTTCCTTCAAACTCAAGAATGCCGACTTTGATTCCCAAATCTCTAGTAGCAGTAGTTCTTAGGCAACGACTAGGTACTTCTTCATTAAAGGACTAATTTTGATGAAACGGGTTGGTGTCGTTCTCTTCATCACTAGAGTTGTTATTGTTGACTTGAGCATCACGTCTTGTGAGTTGCTCTTGTAATTCTTGAATTTGCTAACGTAGTTCTGCAATCTCGATTTCATGATCATCTCTTTGACAATTTTGACTATTGGTGACATTTTATTGTATGGTGATGACGTTAGGGTGATGTAGAAAAAAGATAATGATATAACTATAAAACAATAAATAAAATTACTCAAACAAGGAGTATTGAAACTCGATAATGAATAATGATATTAACGTTCTGACACCAAACTGACACCGAGCCTTTGTAAAAAACACCTGGGCATTGTGAAAGACACCAATCGTAATGAGATTAAAAACCCCACTAAGGTGAACCACTAATCTTGGCATGGTTAGAAAACCCCATTAAGGTGAAGAATAGCCAAAATCTCACTTTGGTTGGCTAAGCAAAAGATACTAAAACCTCTTACTTTTTAAAAAAACCTAGAGAAATAAGCACTCCTGCTTAAGAAAAAGTTCTTTATTAACTCTCAACTAGAATGTGAATAATAACTAAGCCTAAAGGTCATATTAATAGTTTTATAGGCCTATATCCTAATAAAACTCTACTTCTAGTTGCCTAATACAATTAGAATAATTAACAAGAAATTTAAATAAAATAGGTATTCTATTCCTAAATAGAACATGACTATCCTAATCAAATACTAATTCTTAAAAGTATTAAAATTCCAATAAAAATAAGAAAAGAATCCTAATCTAAATAGAATAAAGAAAATAAACTCCTAAATCAACTAAAATTAGCAAAACCTAATTAAATAAAATACAATCCTAAATGCTCCTGCATCAGTACTGCTTACATTTTTTTCATTATTAAAACTGGACTTCAATTAATTCTATTTACATTTTATTTCAAAAAAGTAAGATCAAGGATTATGTCTTATAAGACCAATTTACATTTATAACCTTCGTTCTTCATTTACAGGTTGAAAAGGTCATAAAAGCAGGACAAGGGTGAAATCCTTTAGATATCATTGGGATCCTCTTTAGCTAAGTTGTGTGAATGAGGTATTAATTAAACCTAAGTTGTGTTGTAACATATATTTGAATAAATCCTTTTATTTTATTTATAGAGTCCAATTCAAAGTTTATATTGTCTTCTTGTAGTTTACAGCATTTTAAACCGTGTGTGTTGAGCGAATAAAAATAACATTTCAACTTTGTTGCTACTCTATGAAATCTAATTCTTGTTATTTTCAGTATGTTGCTTATATTTGGAATAGGTGGCACATTTTTAATGAAATTGATAACATGAGGAAATTTATTGACGACATTGTTTTTGTGTACACATTTCGTAAAACTAATGCTCTTATAAACTTTTTAACTAAATTTAGAATGGATCAACTGAAATCATAACTTTGTAACAAAAATGGAAATCATAAACTAGAATAATAATTAACAATAAAACGAACTGAATATCTACTTTGAAACATATTATGTTATTTTACTTTAATAAATATTATATATGATTTACCTTATAACATTATTCATGGTAAATCACTAATAATAATCAATTCAATAAAAGTTAAAAAAAAGATATTTAACAAATGGAACCATCCTAACAAAAGAGTATGTGCACTTTCTACTGTGGCTTTGGCTAAATTTTTGGATTTTTTAATGTTTTTGAGTTTTGACCATTTGCTTTAAAAGTAGTATTTGTCTAAGCTTTTTATGCAGTTGTTAAGAAGCTTCCCGTTTTATGACTTATACTATTAATTCCTAAAATTCAAACTCAAACAGCCCTCTCGTATACTCTTAATAGCTAAAGCGGGTCAAGTTGTCCCATTAGGATTTTTTAACTATTTGAACAATTCTGGTGACTACTAGCAGATGCATAGGATGTTTGCCTTAAGGGGCGGAGCCTCTTTTACTTTTTTGACCTTTTAAAATTTTTAAAATTTTTTTATATTATATAAAATTTTTAAAATTTTTTATTAGTTTTTTAAGAATCTCTTCAAAATAGTTTTTATTTAATAATTAATACAAATAAAAAATAACAAAATGATATCACATGCCTCATTTAATTTTAAAGGTTTTTTAATGATTTCTTCTCTCAATTTATATTTGTTTGTTTTTTTCATTTCTATTCTATTTGTACAAATGTTTTAAATTTTTATTGTCACGACCCGATACTCTCTTCAAGCCCATGACAATCACCGCGATGTCCTGATAGATGTACCGTACCCGAAATGTCAACTGAAACCTCACAAGGCTTTAGCATCAGTTCTCCACCTCCCCTGTGAGCAACAATTACTAAATATCATGTTTTAAAGGAATATAGACTATTTTGAAATCAAAGACAATCAAAAAGTAATTTCTATCACATAGAGGTAATTTGGTCATTTTACCCAAAACTTTCGAAACCTGCTAAAAATATAATATATAAATGAAAAATATACATTTCATATCTAAAAATAAATTTAGGTATCTAAATCATCCATTTAAAGTGAAATTATAGCTAATCAAACTAAATAAAAATATTGAATAAAATATTTCATTTTCATATAAAACAATATTTATAAAATTCTACATAAACAGTCAATGAAACGTAATAACAAAATAAATTCGTTTATATAATAGCACACTGCGTCAAGGTATACAAAAATATTCTACAATGACATGTGATCCCCAAAATGACAAAATAAACAAGACTGTAAACCTACGATTTCTAAGGGTGCAAATCTAAAAGCAAACCCTCGACAAAATCGAATGTCTACAGACGGCTCTGAACTTGAAATGGGTGAAAAGAAGGGGGTGAGTTTTTATAAACCCAGTGAGTAAGCAAAGTTCATCTATAACATCTAAAGCCGAGTAAATAGAGACAATTAAAGCATCTCTTCATAATATGATTCATAACATTAAAACTAATTTCAACCATATAAAACAATTACATTTCATAAAAAATAATCAACAAGGCTTATGACCTCTTAAAAATTGGCTCGTGCCAAAACTCGTACTCAATGACACCTTGTGCCAAGCATCCAACCGAGTCTGCCAAGGCTGTTAAAATAACATATACACATAAAACATGTTTTTACGTCTAAAAACATAGCCGTTCCTTGGCGTTGGCTGAGTTTCACCCTCACGTGGTGGTTGGGCGTGAAGTGAACTCTAAACTACCTTAGGAGACACCTTCAGCGCCTCTCATACTAAGGAAAACTATGACGGGGTTTACCGTGCCCCTCTAATAGACAGGTTCACGGAAACCCGCCCATTGCAGTAAGCTAATCACTTACCCCACCAAATCAATAAAAATTTCGGCAGCATGACATGGTTAGTATGATATTACCTAGCCTGTCAAGGTAAAACATAACAGTTCATATATTCCACACAAACACAAATCCAGCCATTCATGCCATCACATTGTCATAAGCCATCAATTCAAACCATATGTCAAAACATATATATATAACACAAGTATATAGTCTCCACTTACTCAATTTCCAAAACTAAGATTCAATTTCAAACCAAATTATGAATCTCATTTCATTTAACCAACACTTCAGTTATAAAACATAATAGTTTACAATTTAAGTTTATAATTCTTTAAAATCATAAAAACGAGTATAAACTACTTTAGATAGTTAAGATGATCGTCTGTTTACTCACCATAACGGAAGTACTCCTACTCCTGGTCATCGGGTATGATATCCTTACCCTTATCAGAGGGCTCACCACCTATACCTAATAAACAACAAGTAATTCAATACATTTGTGCCAAACTGTTATAAAACTATTTCAGGCTCTATATGAATGCATGAAATTGAATGAGAAATGTTCGAATAATCACTTAAAGATGGTGTTCTACGTAGGTTCGATTGTTATTGAACTGAAATGGTATTCGACCTAACTCGCACTATACATTGTTTAATTAGCCAAAACATCTGATTCAACTCCAAATAGATCCATTGCACTTTTGGTACTCTAAATACACCCAAAGTACTTCAATGAACTTGATTGTGACTTAAATTATCACATCTGAAATTCATTATGATTCTGAACTAACGTGTTAATTAGTGTCAACATAGTCCAATAAGTCCATATATATCATTAGAAATCAAATTCAAGTCCATTTACCATGATTTTCTCATTGTCATTCAAATCGTTTACTAAAAGAACTATACTTTTCGATAACCATTGTCGATCTCCGACACCCTAAATCATCAAATACGAGCTAAATAATATGAAATATAACAAAATTCATCATCAATATATCCCTTATTAAATTCGGCCAAGGAGGGTTTGATGAAGGTCATGTGGTTTTCATGCTTGTTTTTTCATACCGAACATCACAAAACACTAAAAACACCTAAATAGCATGAAATCTATCCAAAACCATCATCAAAACCTCCCCCCCTTGATTCGGCCAGCATGTCTTCCTTCATGAAAATTTGGGTTTCAACCATAGAAAATGAAAAAGAAAGCATGGGAAAGGTAGATCTTAAGCTAAAATTGTAAAATCTTACCTTAGATCACTTCGTTTTTCGATAACCGATGAATTTCTCTTGAATTTTCTTCCTCAAGGATTGTTTCTATTCTTTTTCCCCTTTTCTTTGGCTTTCACGGAAATGAAGAGTGAATTGGGAAAGGTTTATGCTGGTTTATAAAGGAAATTATAAAAAAAATTAAAAACTTGACACGTGTCGCCACTTGATTGGTCCATGGTTAAAACTTAACAATTAAGCATTCTTTTACCATGACATATAATACTTAATTATCCAAGATATAAAAAAGATAATAGGTGAAATTCATGGGCTTGACAAGTGTCATGGTGGTGTAAAATTTTAAAAATTCTAATTACGTCCTTCTGGACACGTGAAATGATCGTTTGGCCCTTATGTTCGAAAAATGTCGAAATTGAAATTTTTCACTCCTCAAATTCAAATTATGCTCCATAGAGTCAAACTTGATCACAAATCTCATCCAACATTCCATTTTTGCCCTCGAGTGGCAAAATGACCATTTTGCCCCTAAGTAATAAAAATTCCCGATTGGATTCCAAATTAATCCTCGAACTCTAAATCACCATTTTAAGACATTCTAAGGTTCAATAACTCTCAAATACATCTTAAAATCTCTATTTGGACTAGTTCGAGGCTTTAATCGACTTAATTGTACCACTAGGTACGATACTGATTTTTAACGATTTTTCGAGGCATCCAAGTATATAGACATGCTATCAAGTACATGAATGACATGGTAAGTATATAATAGAGCTGGGCTTGATAGCACTACCCCCTTTAAAATAAAATTTTGACCTCAAAATTTCACTTATCGGACTCAAAGAAAAGATGTGGGTATTGGCTTCTCATCTGATGCTCAACTTCCCACGTCATCTTCTCCATCCGAGCATTTTTCCACAAAACCTTAACCATTGGGATGCTCTTATTCCTCAACACTCAATCCTTTAGATCTAGAATATGTACAGGTTGCACCTCGAATTTCAAATCTTCCTACAACTCAATCGGAGGTGCCTCGAGGATATGGGAGGGATCAGGTACATACTTCTTCAGCATCGAGACGTGGAAGACATTGTGAATCTGATCCAACTTCGGGGGTAATCTTAGTCTATATGCCACTGGCTCAATCCTTTCAATGATACGAAAAAGTCCAATGTATCTCGGATTGAGCTTTCCCCGCTTTGCAAATCGAATCACACCTTTTCAAGGAGAAACCTTAAGAAAAAATCTATTATCAATGTCACGACCCGGAACTCCCATCGAGCCCGTGACAACCACCGCGACGTCCCGATAGGCACTCATTACCCCGAATGCCGATCGAAACCCCGCAAAGCTTAGCATCAGCTTCTGCATCTCCCCAGTGAGCGACAGTTATTAAATCTCACATTTCAAAAAAAATCATAAGCCATTTCCAAATCAAAACAATAAAATATTACTTTCTAGCTCACAAGGGCATTTTCGTCATTTTTCTTTGAAAATACCAAAACTCGCCAAAAACATGGTGTAAAAGCTAAGTATATTCATACATATTTTAAATTAAATAACTGAAGAATAAAATTACTTTTACAGTGACACGTGGGCCTTTAACTGACTAAGAAGATGTAGGGCTACGAACCCTTACTTTCTAAGATGCAACTCCGAGATTAATTTTCGTCTTAATCAACTATCAACAAATTGTCCTGAGCCTGAAAAATGTATAGGAATAAGGGGTGAGATTATGAAATCTCAGTGAGTAGACAGACATCATCAAAATAATCTAAAGCCGAGTAATAGGAGACAATTAAAATAATTCATCCCAACCCATATAAATAATTGGATTTCATCCAATTACTCAACATGGCTTATGCACTTTTCAAAAACTTGGCCCTTGCCAAAAATCCATTCTCGGGGATACCCCGCGGAGGCATCTTACCGAGACCGCCAAGGCTGTTTATTGTCACACACACAAACACATTTCACCTCTGACAACACAGCCGTTCCTTGGCGTTGGCTGAGTCCCAATTTCACGTGGTGGCCAGCGTGAAGTGTACTCAAATCCTACCTCGGGAGTTATCCTACGCGCCTCTCCAATCGAGGTAAGCTCAATAATTGGGAACCGTGCCCCTCTAATTAGGCTGGCCCACGGAACCCCCGTCACTGCAGTGCCCACTTTATAATCCACCAACCAATAAAATCACAATAGTATGACATGGCTCACTTAACACATTCAAGGCAAATCAAAGCAGTTCACATATTCTTTAAATCATAAAAATAACCAGTCATACCCACATTTATCATAAGCCATTTAATGTAAAATCATGGATAAACAACACAATCATAGTATAGGTCTCCAATTACTCTATTTTTGAAATCATTATTAAATTTTCAAAAATTTTATAAAATTATTTTATAAAATCTCATTTTCCCATAAAACACAATAATTTTCCAATTAAACCATTTTTCCATAAAATCACACAATTAAATAAATCTACTCTAGATAATTAAGACGATAGTAAGTTTACTCACTGTTCTAGGAGTCGATATACTCCTATTTTCAGTCCGCGGGTACAGTCCTTTACCCGTATCTAATGGCTCACCACCTAGCCATAATCCATGGCACATATTTCAATTAAATTGTGTCTAACAGTCATAAGCTATTTCAGGCTCGATATATATGCATGATATGAAATGAAAAATGCACAGGTAGCCATCTAGACCCGGTATTGACCTAAGTCGATTTTTCATCCAATAAATTGGCCAATGCGTCCAATTTCACTCTAACTTTCTCCATTTCTTTTCCAATCCCTCAATTCACCAAGAACAACTAATTAACACACAATTAGGCAAATTTATCTTCACTTTTCTTCTTGGAACTTTCAGCCATTGAAGGTTCATTGGGAAAATGGATTCTTTTCTTGTTGTTTTGTTTCTAAACATGTTTAACTAACTCTAAACACCAACATAACTCAAAATCAAACAATTCCAACATCTTTCTCTCTCCATACCCATTTTGACCAGCCATAATTTCATTATGAAAACATGTAATTTAACTATGGAAATTAAGGAAAAATGCATGGGTAAGGTAAATCACTAGCAAAATCAAAGAAATTTTACATTTGCTTGATCAAATCCTTGAATTCCAACACTTTTCTCTTTGATTTTTTCCACATAGGGTTTGTTCTTCCTTGGTTTCTCTTCTCTTCTTGTTTGGCTGATCACTATGGGAGAAATGGGCTGATTTTTTTGCCTTTTTATAAAGAAATAATAAAATAATAAAAACATGACACATGGCATTTCCTTATTGGCTCAAATTTTAAATATTTGACTTTTAATTCTTTAATTCTCCACCACACATTTCTCATGTTTATCCATTTCCATAATGAATAAAATCCCTTGGTCTTGACAAGTGTCGGGGGTGAAAATTTACCGATTTGCCCCCGGGGTGATAAAATTACCATTTCACCCTTATACTCCAAATTATACCGAAATTAAAATTTTTCACTTCTAAACTTCAAATCATACTCCAATACTTAAATCATACTCCAATAAGTCAAATGGACCAAAAAAATCTTTTTCAAAAATTCCCATTTTATCCTCAAGTGGCAAATGACCATTTTGCCCCTAGATAGTGAAAATTTCGATTTGACTCCAAATTATACCTCGAACTCCGAATTACCATTTTGAGTCATCCCTGAACTGTGAAACTCTTAATTTCACCTTAAAATTCCTATTTGAACTAGTTCAAGGCTTAATCGACTTAATGATACCATTAGGGGCAATATCGTTTTTTAACGATTTCTCAAACTTCCTAAATATGTAACCATTCTATTGAGCATGTAAATGACATCGTAATTATTTTATAGAACAGGGTTTGACAATCAACTTCAAATTCCAAATCTTTTCTCCATCTATCAAAGTAACTTTTTTGCCTTTCTTGAGCTATCTTTAATCGCTCTTGGATAACCTTGATCTTGTCATTAGTCAGATCAATCAACTTTACTTAAACAATTTCTTCTCACCCACTTCATCCCAATAGAGTGAAGTTCGACACTTTCTCCCATACAGAGCCTCGTATGGTGCCATCCCAATACTAGACTGAAAATTGTTGTTATACGCGAACTCCACCAATGGCAAGTGTTTGTCCCAACTCCCAGTAAAGTCAATGACACAAGCACGTAGCATATCCTTCAAAGTCTGAATGGTTCTTTCATACTAACCATCTGTTTGTGGATGAAAGGCAGCACTAAACCTCAAATTAGTTCCGAGAGCCTCCTAGAATTTCGATCAGAATTGAGAAGTGAACCTGAGGTCTCGATTTGACACGATAGAAATTGAGACTCATGCAATCTCACTATCTCATATATATAAAGCTTAGCTAGTTTCTCAATGGAATACGTGCTATGGATAGCTAAGAAATGGGCGGACTTAGTCAATCTATCCACAATCACCCAAATAGCATCCTTCCCACTCTGCGTCCGTGGTAAACCCAATACAAAGTCCATAGTCACGTGCTCCCACTTTCATTCAGGGATAGATAGAGACTAAAGAGTACCCGATGGTTTCTAATGTTCCGCTTTGATCTGTTGGCATGTGAGACATTTCGTCACAAACTAGGCTATGTCTCGTTTCATGCCTAGCCACCAATAATTTTCCTTGATAGTCCTGTACATTTTTGTGCTTTTGGGATGTAAAGCATAGGCGAAAGAATGAGCTTCCTCCAAAATACCCCGTCTCAGCTAATCATCCTTAGGGACACAAACCTAGTCCCCAAGCATCAAGATACCATCATTATTGAGTCTGAACTCACTAGTTTCTCCATCTGGCAACTTTTGAACTTCCTGTTTAAACTCATCATCAGACTTCTGTAATTTCCTGATTTAATTCAACAGTGAGGGTCTCACAACAAAACTAGCAAGTAGGGTTCTATCCTCGCCATTACTCAATTGGATCCCTAGAGATTTCATCTCAAGTAGCATTGGAAGATAAGAATTCTGAAGTGATGCTAATGAAGATAAGGATTTTCGACTCAAGGCATCTGCTGCAATATTTGCCTTCCCCGGATGATAATCAATCACTAAGTGGTAATCCTTAATCAACTCTAACCATCATCTCTGTCTCAGGTTGAGTTCTTTCTGGGTGAGTAAATATTTCAAGCTTTTGTGGTCGGTAAGGATCCGACAATGCTCACCGTATAAGTAATGCCTCTAGATCTTCAATGCAAAGACTACTGCTGCCAACTCCAAATTGTGGGTAAGGTAATTCATTTCATACTTCTTTAACTGCCGAGAAGCATAAGCTACAACTTTCTCACCTTGCATTAACATGCACCCTAATCCCAATATAGAGGCATCACTGTACACCACAAATTCTTTCCCACTAACAAAAAGTGTCAAGATGGGAGCAGAGGTCAACCGATTCTTCAACTCCTGAAACTGACTATCGTAGACATCATCCCACTCAAACTTGACTCATTTATGAGTCAGACGAGTCAGAGGAGCAACTATCAATAAGAACCCCTGAATAAACCTCCTATAATAACCGACTAAATCGAGGAAACTCTGAATCTCTATCACCGTTTTCGGTTGCTCTTACTGCAAGATTACCTCAATCTTATTGGGAACGACATAAATTCCAGCTCCAGACACAACATGTCCCAAGAAAACCACTTCCTTCAACTAGAACTCACATTTGGAAAACTTGGCATAGAGTTGTCTCTAGCGCAAGGTTTGCAGCATGATACGTAAATGGGCAACATGTTCATCATCATCCTTCGAATACACCAGGATATCATCTATGAACGCTATCACGAACTTATCCAAGTACGAGTGGAACACCTTGTTCATGAGGTCCATAAAAGCTATCGGGGTATTAGTCAGACCAAAAGGCATAACCAGAAAGTCGTAATGCCCATAACGAGTCCTGAAAACAGTCTTGGGCACGTCCTGCTCCTTAATTTTCAACTGATGATAGCCAGTCCTCAGATCAATCTTAGGAAACACCGTAGCACCCTGTAGTCGATCAAAAAGATCATCAATCTGTGGTAGAGGATATTTATTCTTGATGGTCACTGGGTTCAACTAACGGTAGTCAATACATAACCGAATAGTGCCATCTTTTTTCTTTACAAACAGGACTGGCGCACCCCAGGGAGAAGTACTAGGGCAAATAAAACCCTTATCTACCAAATCTTGTAGCTGGACTTTCAACTCCTTTAACTCCATCGAAGCCATCCGATACGGAGGAATGGAAATAAGTGCGGTACCCGAAAGTAGTTCAATAGAGAACTCAAGTTCTCGATCAGGAGCTAGTCCCGGTAATTCATCCAAAAACACATCAGAGAACTCATTTACTGTTGGGACATCCTCTAACTTAGGTTGTCCCTTTGAGGTATCAATCACATGTGCTAGATAGGTCGGATACTCTTTTTGCACTAGTTTCAAAGCTTTGATAGCCGAGATTACACAAGATGGTAATACTCGACGTTCCCCTGCAAATACAACTTCTACTCCTTCAAAATTCTGAAGTACAACTTATTTCCTAAAACAATCCACATTCGCCCGATGTGTAGTCAATCAATCCATACCCAATAGTAAATCAAAATCTTGGATTTTTAGGGGAATTAAGTCAGCCCTGAATTCTTTCTCACTAACCCTTATTCCACAGTCTCTATAATAGGTGTTCCTAACCAACTGCTCTCCTAGAGGGGTATGAACTACAATTTCCTCCTTTAAAGGTGACAGGTTTCTATCAGAAAAAGATGCGAATGTCGTGCTCACATAAAATTTATCCGAACCAGAATCAATTAAGACATAAGCATCTCTATCAAATACAAACATAGTACCTGTCACTGCACTGGGTCTGACTCGTGCCTCTTCCTCTGTCACAACAAAAACTCTCATCGGGGTAAGAGTCTGCGGTCTAGAGGGTGGATGTACCGGGGTATTACTCCTCAAACTAGACTACATCGCTACACCCTGTCTCGGCTATGACCTAGAAGAATCTCTTCTTTGAATATCTATAAGAGCTTGGGGAGATGAAGCAACTGCAGTAGCTCATCCTAACTGCGGGCAAGCACTCCTCATGTGGCCCTACTGACCACACTGAAAACACAGCACGAGCTCCCTACACGGCTCAACATGAGATCTCCCACAGTTTTGACATCTGTCAGAACCCCCAAAACTCTTCCCAAGAGCACTCGCCACTGATCTATTGAATCTATAAGACTTTTGCTGTGGCTGGTGAGATAAAGGTTGGTTAGATGCTACCAAAGCAGTGGTAACACTCCCTGAAGCAGATGAATCTTTCCCCTTTTTTGATGCCTGATTGGAAGATATATTCGAATTCCTCCTTTTGGCAAACTTAGCCTAAATTCTTCTGTTATTAGTCGTAAGTTTCTCAGCCCATAGAGCCATCTACATTACCTCTTTATATGGCTCCTTACTCGTCACTGTCATACGATTTCTAATTTCATTCTGGAGCCCTTCCTCAAAGTAATTAGCCTAATCTCGCTCAATCTTCACCAGATCAGGCACATAAGACATTAGCTCATTAAAACGAGCCTCATACTCCTCTACTGTTAAACTCCTCTGTTTCAAACTCAAGAATTTTCTCTTATTTTCTTTTTAATGAAAATAAGTATAATATTGGTCGTTGAACTCTCACAAAAAATCTGACTAGGTCGGAGGAGTGGTAGAACAAGATTTCACTGAGTTCCACCAAGTACGGGCCCTTTTCTCAAGCAGTCTAGTGGCTACCATTAGTTTCATATCATCATCTAGTCTCATATCAATAAATGTTTCGAAAACTTGAATGATCTAGTCCTTAGTTACAGTTGCGTCCAGATCACCCTTAAAAGAAATGTAGCCGAGTTGTCTAGCCTCCTTAAGTTCCTTAGAAATGGAGACATCAGGTGCCTGTGGTGGAACAGGAAGTGGTGGTGGTGGCATTGGAGGTGCGACTGGAGGAACGGTAGGAGGAACTTGACCAGCTTGAGGTTGCCCAGTAATAGTAGTGAGGAAAGCTGCCAATGCCTGAACTGCCTCAAGAGATATGGTAGGAATACCAGGAAAACTAGTAGGTGGTGGAGGAGGTGGAGGATGTGGAGGAGTCTCAATCTGTTCAGCAGCAGGTGCTGCTCGAAAAGTAGACGCAGCCTATTCACCCTCTATAGGATCTAGTTGACGATGTTGAGAACGACCTCTTCCCCTCCCGACTGATCTAGCGAGAGGTAGGCGTCCATGTCAAGGATGCATAATGATCTATAAGAAACAACAGAACGAGTTTAGACAACTTTAGGTTCTATATGCAGACGCATGCATTCAACTCAATCTAACCTAACTTGGGGTCACACAGACACTGTAGTTTTTTTTAAAAATAACTTTAAAATCAAAGGCTCTGATACCAATTGAATTGTCACAACCTGGTACTATCACGACCCGGAACCTCCCTCAGGCCCATGACAATCGTCGCGACGTCCCGATTGACACTCATTATCCGAAATGCCAACTGAAACCCTGCAAGGCTTACATATCAGTTTCTTTTCTTTCCTATGAGCAATCGTTGTTAAATATTGAGTTTTTAGAGAATATACACTATTTTAGATAAAAAACAATCAAAATAAAATTTTTGCCACACAGGGGTATTTTGGTCATTTTTTTTTCAAAAATTTTAAAATTGGCTAAAACGTAATATACAAGTACAAAACACATAATTCATATTCAAAATGAGTTTAAAAGTCTAAAATCTTCATTTAAAATGAAATTACGGTTATTTAAATATAATAAGAAAATAAAAGAAATATTAAGGGAAATATTCTATTTTCTTATAAAACAATATTTATAGAGTTATACGTGAATAATTTTTATAGCGTAAAAGCTAAATAAATTTATACATACTGAAATACAGTAAGCCAAAATATTTAATTTAATTTACAATAACAAAAGGGCCCCCGAATAAACAAAAGTAAAGAGGACTGTGAACCTACTATTTGGAAAATGCAGATCTAATGGTAGTCCTCGATGAGATAAGCTATCTACAGTCTATACTGAACCTGAAATGGGTGGAAAGGAGTTGGGTGAGATTTTGCAATCCTAATGAGTAAACAGACATTATCATAAATATCTAAAGGCGAGTAAAATGGAGGCCAGTTTAAACAACAAATTTCAACCCATTTCATAATGTTTCCAATTTATTTCTTAAACTATAAAATATTTGTAATTTACCAAAACAGTTGTTAAGGCTTATGTCTTTTATTAAATATGTCTTTTATTAAAACAAGGCTCAAGCCAAAACTAATCCTCGGGATACCTTGGTTGAGGCATCTAACCGAGTCCGCCAAGGGTGTCAAAATATTCACACGTGAAACACATTTTTATTTTTAAAACAAGCCGTTCCTTAGCGTTGGCCGAGTTACACATTCACGTGGGGGTTCGACGTGAAGTGAGCTCTAATACTACCCCGGGAGTTACCCTCCTCGCCTCTACAACCGAAGTAACTATATAACTGGGTTTACCGTGCCCCTCTAATAGGCAATCCACGGAAACCCGTCACTGCAGTTACTAACTCACCAATTTTAATAAAATTTCGACAGTATAACGTGGCTTTTATTTATTTATCCAGCCTACATAGTAAAAACAACTTACATAAATTTCCCAATGCACTCACAAAATATAGCCACATATACTTATTTCTCATAAGCCATTCCTAGGAAAATATATATTTTTCAAGTCAATTTGCAGCCTCCAATTACTCAATTTCATAATCAATACAATATATTTTTATTTGTCACATTTATTCCTAAAACATCAAAAATCTCGTCTTAATCTTGTTCTCATTTCATAAAATACATAAAGGGCATTTAAAAATAAACTTTAGATAATTTACAATAATAATAAGTTTACTCACCGTTTGTACAAACTAAAATCTTTCTAAGCGCCCCGATCACTACTCGTGGGGTACGACTTCTTTGCCTTTTTCGGAAGGCTCTCCTCCTAGACACATTACAAAAATTTACACAATTCATCACATTGATACTAAATCACTATACTAATACATGGTATGAAATGCAATAGCCTAAAACGGCTTAAACGCGGTATTAACCTATTTTTGACATTTTGCCCGATAAATTGCTAACGCGCTCCATTTTAGCTCTAAATCATCCCATTCTCTCTCCAAAATTTCTAACCATTAAATATCATCCAATAACCTTCTAAAAACAACAAAATCAGCTCACTCCCTTCCTTGAAAAATTCGGCCAAAAATGGGACATTAACTCGGTAAATTTTTCTACTTTGTTTTTCTATCACATTTAATCATTTTTCATCATTTTCTCTTCATTTCTCTTAGAATAAATTTCAGATCATCATCATTGTACCTCATTGCAGATTCAGCCAAGGGTGGGTATTGTGAAAATTTAATGATTTCTTGCCCAATTTAATTTCTAAACACATTTAACTAACTAAAACTATCAATTTAACTAAAAATCAAAACCTAAAAATTTCAATTTCTCTCCCCTAAAATTTCATCCAACCCTTGATATCACTTTTTGATCTCTCTCCTCAAGCATGCTAAATGGAAATAAAGGCATAGGAAAGGTAGAAATTAAGCTAAAATCGAAAAATCTTACCGTTAGACGCGTAAACGGGCGAAAAACACGAATTCCCCTTTGAATTTTCTTGTTTCTCTTTGGTTTTTCTTTTTTTCTTCCTTTCCTTTCTATTTCCTCTCTTGTTCTTCCTTATGGCCGGCCAGCACTTAAAATGGGGTTTAAATGGGCTGCCTTTTCATTAAAATAATATTATATCATTAAAAAAAATACCCCGTGTCACTTTTCCATTGGCCAATTTTTAAAATTTCATCCATTTGTTTCCAAATTTTCACCATACATTTGTCCCATATATTCATAGCTTAGATAAAATTCTCAGACTTATCCAAAGTCTCGGTGGAGTAATTTTTTAAATTTACACTTTTGCCCCCGTAAAAGTGAAAAATTACATTTTTGCCCAAAAAACTGAAAAATTGCCCATAGACATATTTTTCATCCCTTATACTCATACCATTCTCCAATTTGTCAAATTTGATCTAAATTCTCTCAAAATCTCAAATTTTATCCTCGAGTGGTAAAATTACAATTTTTGCCCCTACACTCCAGAAATCACCAAAATTAAACTTTTTCACTTCCTATCATTAAATTATACTCCAAATAGTTAATCTTGGTTAAAAATTTCACTCCATGATCAAATTATTATCTTAGGTGGCAAAATGACGATTTTTGCCCCTGAACATCAAAATTTTTTATTTAACCCCAAATGAACCCTCGAACTCCGAACAATCATTTTTAGTCATTCATTGACTATAAAATATTAAATTTCATCCTACAATTCCTATTTGAACTAGTTCGAGGTTAAATCAATTTAAGTGTACCGTTAGATACAATATCGGGTTTCGTCTATTCTTAGGTGCTTTTCCTAGTATAATAACATGCTACTCAGTGCATGTATGTCATGACATGTGTTTATAGTGTCAAGTTTTACAGGTACTCTCTTTGAGCCCGTAACAACAGTCGAGATGTCCTGATAGACATACCGTACCCGAAATGTCAATCGAAACCTCGCAAGGCTTTAGCATCAGTTCTCTGCCTCCCTTGTGAGTAACAGTTACTAAATATCATGTTTTAAAGGAATATAGACTATTTTCAAATCAAAGACAATCAAAAAGTAATTTCTACCACATAAGGGTATTTTGGTCATCTTACCCAAAAATTTCAAAACCTGCTAAAAATATAATATATAAATGAAAAATATACATTTGATATCTAAAAATAAATTTAGGTATCTAAATCATCCATTTAAAGTAAAATTATAGAAAATCAAACTAAATAAAAATATTGAATAAAATATTTCATTTTCATATAAAACAATATATATAAAATTCTACGTAAACAGTCAATGAAAAGTAATAACAAAATAAGTTCATATATATAATAGCACACTGCGCCAAGTTATACAAAAATATTTTACAATGACATGTGAGCCCCAAAATAACAAAATAAATAGAACTGTAGACCTACGATTTCTAGGGGTGCAAATCTAAAAGCAAACCCTCGACAAAATCGACTATCTACAGACTACTTTGAACTTGAAATGGATGAAAAGAAGGGGGTGAGTTTTTATAAACCTAGTGAGTAAGCAAAATTCATCTATAACATCTAAAGTTGAGTAAATGGAGACAATTAAAGCATATCTTCATAATATGATTCATAACATTAAAACTAATTTCAACCATATAAAACAATTACATTTCATCACAAAAAATCAACGAGGCTTATGACTCTCTCAAAAGTTGGCTCATGCCAAAACTCGTACTCGATGACACCTTACTCCGAGCATCCAACCGAATCCGCTGAGGCTGTTAAAATAACATATACACATAAAACATGTTTTTACGTTTAAAAACATAGTCGTTCCTTGGCGTTGGCTGAGTTTCACCTTCACGTGGTGGTTGGGTGTGAAGTGAACTTCAAACTACCTTAGGAGATACCTTCTGCGCCTCTCATACTAAGGTAAACTATGACGGGGTTTACCGTGCCCCTCTAATAGGCAAGTCCATGGAAACTCGCCCACTGCAGTAAGCTAATCACTTACCACACCAAATCAATAAAAATTTCGGCAGCATGACATGGTTAATATGAGATTACCCAGCCTGTCAAGGTAAAACAAAACAGTTCATATATTCCACACAAACACAAATCCAGCCATTCATGCCATCACATTGTCATAAGCCATCAATTCAGACCATATGTCAAAACATATATATATATATATATATATATATATATATATAT
>NC_030855.1:7949160-7958578 GCF_000208745.1 Theobroma cacao | reverse complement strand
TATATATATATATATATATATATATATATATATATATAACACAAGTATATAGTCTCCACTTACTCAATTTCCAAAACCAGGATTCAATTTCAAACCAAATTATGAATCTCATTTCTTTTAACCAACACTTCAGTTATAAAACATAATAGTTTACAATTTAAGTTTATTATTCTTTAAAATCATAAAAACGAGTATAAACTACTTTAGATAGTTAGGATGATCGTCTGTTTACTCACCATAATGGGAGTACTCTTACTCTTGGTCCTCGGGTATGATATCCTTACCCTTATCAAAGGGCTCACCACCTAGACCTAATACACAACAAGTAATTCAATACATTTGTGCCAAACAGTTATAAAACTATTCCAGGCTCTATATGAATGCATGAAATTGAATGAGAAATGTTCGAATAATCACTTAAAGATAGTGTTCTACGTAGGTTCAATTGTTATTGAACTAAAATGGTATTCGACCTAACCGCGCTATACACTGTTTAATTAGCCAAAACATCTTATTCAACTCCAAATAGATCTATTGCACTTTCGGTACTCCAAATACACCCAAAGTACTTCAATGAACTTGATTGTGACTTAAATTATCACATCCGAAATTCATTCTGATTCTGAACTAACATGCTAATTAGTGTCAACACAGTCCAATAAGTTCGTATATATCATTAGAAATCAAATTCAGGTCCATTTACCATGATTTTCTCAATGTCGTTCAAATCGTTTACTAAAGGAACTATACTTGTCCATAACCATTGTCGATATCTGACACCCTAAATCATTAAATACGAGCTAAGTAATATAAAATATAACAAAATTTATCATCAATATATCCCCTATTAAATTCGACCAAGGAGGGTTTGATGAAGGTCATGTGGTTTCCATGCTTATTTTTTCAGACCGAATATCACAAAACACTAAAAACACCTACATAGCATGAAATCTATCCAGAACCATCATCAAAACCTCCCCCCTTTGATTCGGCCAGCATGTCTTCCTTCATGAAAATTTGGGTTTCAACCATAGAAAATGAAAAAGAAAGCATGGGAAAAATAGATCTTAAGCTAAAATCACGAAATCTTACCTCAGATCGCTTCTTTTTTCGATAATCGGTGAATTTCTCTTGAATTTTCTTCCTCAAGGGTTGTTTCTATTCTTTCTCCCTTTTTCTTTGACTTTCGCAGCAATGAAGAGTGAATTGGGAAAGGTATATGCTGGTTAATAAAGGAAATTATAAAAAAATTCAAACTTGACACGTGTCGCCACTTGATTGGTCCATGGTTAAAACTCAGCAATTAAGCATTCTCTTACCACCACATATAATACCTTAATTATCCAAGATATAAAAATGATAATAGGTTAAATTCATGGGCTTGACAAGTGTCATAGTGGTGTAAAATTTTAAAAATTCCAATTACGTCCTTATGGACACGTGAAATGACTATTTTGCCCTTATGTTCGAAAAATGTCAGAATTGAAAATTTTCACTCCTCAAATTCATATTATGCTCCATATAGTCAAACTTGGTCAATAATCTCATCCAACATTCCAATTTTGCCCTCAAGTGGCAAAATGACCATTTTGCCCCTATGTTATAAAAATTCCTTATTGGATTCTAAATTAATCTTCGAACTCCAAATCACCATTTTAAGACATTCTAAGGTTCAATAACTCTCAAATACATCCTAAAATCTCTATTTGGTCTAGTTCGAGGCTTTAATTGACTTAATTGTACCACTAGGTACGATATTGATTTTTAATGATTTTTCGAGGCATCCAAGTATGCAGACATTCTATCAAGTACATGAATGACATGGAAAGTATATAATAGAGCTGGGCTTGACATTTATAGATTTTCTTCTCTAAATTTTTATGAACCATCAACCATATTCTTTTCTTTTTTATTATATCATATGTGGATTCTATCTTCTACTTACCATATTCTTCTTTTTCTATTATATGGATTTTATTTTTTATGATTTTAATCTTTAAAAATTAGTAAATTGTTATGTAATTCTTAAATATAAGTTGTAGTGTATCACTGTTGCTTAAAATTTCATCAATGTACTATTTTTATTATTAATCCTGATTATGTAAGGGGAAATTATCTTGAACATATCTTTTTTATATAGTTTATGTTTTATATTTAGTTGAAAGGAAATTATCTTGAATGTATAGCTTTTAAACAATCCAAATCATATAAGATGAAATTATTAATGGTAAAAAAACCTATTCAATCCTTATACTCTTCAATTTTGCTCAATTTAATCATTGTACTCAAATCGAAGTAATTTAGTCCCTCGATTTTAGGAATTTCGTCAATTTAGTCTCTCCTCTTAACGGTATCCAATTTTACTACTAAAGGATGACATTAGTGATGGCATGTCACATTTTAATGATGTGGTAATGCCACGTGGCATCAAGTGATGATGTGGCAATGCCACGTGGCACTATATAATGATGTGGCACTGACATGCTAGAATGTAAGTGCCACGTGGCAGATCAAAAAAATTTCAAAAAAAATTATGCCACATCATAAGGACTAAATTGAATAAAAATATATAGTATATGGACTAAATTGAACAAAATTGAAATGTTAAGGGATTAATTGAAAAAAATATTTGAAAAATTTTAATCTTTAAGTAGATTAGTGATATGCTTATTAATAAGCCAAATATTTAAGTATAAAAGATTTATGGTGTTATATATATATATATTTTCTTACTTGCTTATTTGAATCTAGAATATGTAAATTAATTTATCTTTTTTTATAAAAATTAAGCTTTAATTCTACTTCTATAAAAAAAATTTTAAAAAAATTGCATACGTAAAGTCAAATTTAGATGAATAACTTGCATAACGTTAAAATAAAATAATATAAAATGACTAAATATGTTGATTTAGTTACAACTTTCATAATTTACAAATACACATTTTTTTGAACTTATTCAACTCTTACCCAATTTACTTTTTATTTAAATTTACTCAAATTAGCAAAATATGTTAATATAGTTATAACTTTCACAATTTACAAATACACATTCTTTTAAAATTATTCAACTCTTACCCAATTTACCTTTTATTTAAATTGATTGAAAATTTCTTATAAAATGATTTTATTTAAATTCAAATACCACAATCAAATTTAGCTAAATTTAAATTTAAATTATTAATTTGGATCTACAAAAATTTTATTAATAAAATAAAATGGTACAAATATTTACATTATATTTAACTTCATTAACTACAAATGCAGTTTTTAATCTACGAAATTTCAACTTCAAAAATATAACTTGAAATATTAAACAAAATAAAAACATAAAAAATAAATAAAAAATTAAAAAGGTAGAGCTCAAATTCTATGATTATAATAAGAGGTTTATCATGTCCAAATTAAGCAACTTAGAATGAGGAATTATTTTTATAATCATCGCTAACTTTATATATCAGTTCTTCAATTTTTTTAAAAGAAAAAACTAAATCAGCATAATTCGCTAATTTGACTTTAACTAAAGTTAAAAACTAAAAATTTTAAATTTTTTTACTATTATAAATAGAAGAAAAATGAATTTATTTATTCATTTTGCATTATTTTATTTTAACATATTACAAGTTATGCATCTAAATTTGACTTCAAGTATAAAATTTTTTTAAATTTTTTTTATAGAAGGAGAATTCAAATTTAATTTTTGTAAAAAAGATAAATTAATTTACATGTTCTAGAATCAAATAATCAAGTAAGAAAATATTTATATATATTCTTCAATACCATAAATCTTTTGCAGTTAAATATTTAGCTTATTAATAAGCATATCAATAATCTACTTAAAGATTTGTATTTTTTAAATATTTTTTTTCAATTTAGTCTCTTAACATCTCAATTTTATTACATTTAGCCCCTGTACTATATATTTTTGTTCAATTTAGTCCTTATGACATGACAAAATGTCAAGACCCGGTACTACCTTCGAGCCCGTGACAATCGCCGCGATGTCTTGATAGACATTCATTACCCGAAATATCAGCCGAAACCTTGCAAGGCTCTTACAGCAATTTTACGTCTCCTCTATGAGTAACAGTTACTAAATATCATGTTTTAAGAGAATATAAACTATTTTTAAATAAAAAATAAACAAAATGTAATTTCTACCACATAGGGGTATTTTTGTCAAGCCCAGCCCTAAATTATCTACCATGTTACACATGAGACTAATAGAGTGATTGTATATTTGAACAGCCCCAGAAGAATATTTAAAAGTAGGTATTGTGCTTAGAAGTACAAGTAAGTCGATTTATACCTCGAACTAATTAAAATAGGGATTTTAAGGTGAAATTAAGAGTTTCATAGTCCAGAGATGACTAAAAATAGTAATTTGGAGTTCGAGGATCAATTTGGAGTCAAAATCGAAATTTTCACTATCTAAGAGCAAAATGGTCATTTTCCACCTGGGGACAAAATGAGAATTTTAGAAAAGATTTTTTTGGCCCCATTTGATTTATTGGAGTATGATTTGAGGTTTAGAAGTGAAAAATTTTAATTTCGGTATAATTTGGAGTATAGGGGCAAAGTGGTAATTTTACCACCTCAGGGGCAAATCGGTAAATTTTCACCCTCGACACTTGTCAAGACCAAGGAATTTTGTTCATCATGGAAATAGATAAACATGAGAAATGTGTGGTGGAGAATTAAATAATTAAAAGTCAAATATTTAAAATTTGAACCAATAAGGAAATGCCATGTGTCATGTTTTTATTATTTTATTGTTTCTTCATAAAAACGTATAAAAATCAGCCCATTTCTCCCATAATGGTCAGCCAAACCAGAATGGAAGAGAAACCAAGGAAGAACAAACCCTAGGTGGGAAAAAGCAAAGAGAAAGTGTTAGAATTTAAGGATTTGATCAAGCAAAGGTAAAATTTCTTTGATTTTGCTAGTGATTTACCTTACCCATGCATTTTTCCTTAATTTTCATGGTTGAAAAACATGCTTTCATGGTGAATTCATGGCTGGTCAAAATGGGTATGGAGAGAGAATGATGTTAGATTGATTTGATTCTAAGTTATGTTAGTGTTTTTAGTTAGTTAAGCATGTTTAGAAACAAAACAACAAGAAAAGAATCCATTTTCCCCATGAACCTTCAATGGCCGAACCNAGTGTAGAAGTAATGAATTGATTTTTTGATCAAGCGAATTGGTTGAAAAATTGATAAAATGATGATTTATGGTGAGAAAATGGAATGGGAAAATTTTTAGTGATAGTGCACCATAATGGCCGAAATTTTCAAGAAGAATTATGAGGGTTGTTAAGCTCAATTTTAGATTATTGAAAATTGTATTTAGTGAATTGAAATATTAGAAATGAAATGGAGCAATTTGGAGCCAAATCGGACACAATTGTCATTTAATCGGGTAATAGGCCGAATTAAGTCAACACTGCATTTAAGCGATAGTCGGATAAGTTGCATATCATATCATGCATTACACCGAGCCTGGATTGATTTTATAATGGTCAAGCATTGATGTGGTGAATTATGTATTGTACATTGTGGATAGGTGGTGAGTAAATTACATTGGTAAAAGTATAGAGATTGTGCTTGGAGACTAGGATTAGGAGTACATCGACTCCTAGAACTGTGAATAAACTTATTATCATCTTAATTATCTAGAATAGTTTTATACAATTGTGTGATTTTATGGAAAATGGGTTTAAATGGTAAATTTCTATGTTTTAGGAGCAATTGTGATTTTATAAATTTTCTAAAAAATTGAATACTAGTTTTGAAAATAGAGTAATTGGAGACTGCCTGCTTGTGTTGTAAATTTATGGTTTTAAATTGAATGGCTTATGACAACATATGAGCATGAATGGCTAAACTGATTTTTGGTGTTAGAATTATTTGTACTGTGTATTCAGCCTTGAGAGGCTAGGTTGCGATAAATTGCCATGTCATGCAGAAAAAGATTTTATAAATCAAGTGGTAGATAAAATAATCCATAGTCACTGCAGTGGTGGGGGTTTCCGTGGACTACCTATAAGAGGGGTATGATAACCCAATTATATATTTACCTCTAGGGGGAGATGTTGGATGAAGTATCTCCTGAGGTAAAGATTTGAGTGCACTTCACGTGGACCACTGTGTGAGAGTGAGACTTAGCCAACGCCAAGGCATGGCTAAAATTTCGGATGTAAAGACATTTAACAACCTTGGCGGACTCGGTTGGGATAACCCTCGATCAAGGTATCCCTGATAACTGAGTATGAGAATGATTTTTGGCACGAGCCAAGCCTTTCAGAAGATCATAAGCCTATTTGTTTATTTGGGTGAAATGAGTTGAAAGGTAATGAAATTACAATATGATGACTTATTTTAATTCGTTTCCATTTACTTGTCTTTAGATAGTTTAGATGGTGTCTGTTTACTCACTGGGATTTTATAATCTCACCACCCTCATTTCCTCACATTTCAGGCTCGAGAAATTCCATAGTTAGCTGACTTTGACAAGGACCTTCATTTGGACTTGAATCGGCAAAAGTTATAGGTTTTCAACTTTCGATGCATTTTGGTTAGATGTGGGCCCACGTGTCACTGTAAAAGTAATTTTATGCTTTGGTTATTTGCTTTATAGTATATATGAATATAATTAACTTTTACGCTATAAGAATTACTTACCGATAGCTTTATAAAAATTATTTTACAAGAAAATAGTTTATTTTATTGAATATTTTTATTATATTCAAATGGTCAAATTTTCACTTCAAATGAACGTTTTAGATACTTAATTTGTTTTTAAATCACTAAATATATATTTTCTACTTACCTATTACATTTTTAGCAAGTTTTGACATTTTTGACAAAAAGTGACGAAAATGCCCCTTTGAGCCAAAAAACAATATGTTATGTTCTAATTTGGAAATGACTCGTAATCTTTCAAATTACGATATTTGATAACTATTGCTCACCAGGGAAGTGCGAAAGCTGATACGAGAGCCTTACGAGGTTTCGTTCGGCATTCGGAGTGAAGAATGTCTGTCGAGGCTTCGTAGCTGTTGTCAATGGCTCGATGGGAGTTTCAAGTCGTGACAATTTTGGTCATTTTTACTTGAAAATTTTGAAACTTGGTAAAAATACAGCATACGATCGAAAAATATACATTTTTTATCTAAAAATAATTTTAGTAATCTAAATCATCCATTTAAAATGAAATTATTTCTAATCAAACTAAATAAAAATATTAAATAAAATATCCCATTTTCTTATAAAATAATATTTATAGAATCCTACATAAATAATTTTTGTAGCGTAAGAGTAAAATAAATTCATATATATAATAGCACACTAAACTAGGTATACAAAAATATTCTACAATGACATGTGGCCCTAATATAACTGAAAATATACAAGACTTTAGACCTTCGATTTCTAAGGATGCAAATCCAAAAGCAATCCTTGACAAAATCAGCTGTCTACGGACTGTCCTGAGCCTGAAATGGATAAAAAAAAGGGAGAGTTTTTTTATGAACCCAGTGAGTAAGCAAAGTTCATCTACAATATCTAAAGCTGAGTAAATGGAGACAGTTAAATCATCCCATCATAATGTAATTCATAACATTCAAAACTCATTTCAATTCATATAAAACAATTACATTTCATCAAAATAATCAACAAGGCTTATGATTCTCTTAAAAACTTGGCTTGTGCCAAAACTCGTACTTGGTGACACCTTGGCCCGAGCATCCAACCGAGTCCGCCAAGAATGTTAAAACGACATATACCCATAAAACATGTTTTTTTACTTCTAAAACATAGCCATTCCTTGGTGTTGGCTGAGTTTCATCCTCACGTGGTGGTTCGGCGTGAAGTGAACTCTAAACTTACCTTAGGAGATACCCTCCGCGCCTCTCGCACTAAGGTAAAATATAACGAGGTTTACCGTGCCCCTCTAATAGGCTGGTCCATGGAAACCTACCCACTGTAGTAAGCTAATCAAATAACCCACCAAATCAATAAAAATTTTGACAGCATGACATGGCTAATATGATATTACCCAGCCTGTCAAGGTAAAACAAGATAGTTCATATAATCCACAAACCACAAATCCAGCCATTCATGCCATCACATTGTCATAAGCCATCAATTCAAACCATATATATATATATAGATAACACAAGTATATAGTCTCCACTTACTCAATTTTCAAAATCATCATTGAATTGTAAAACAATTTATAAATCTCATTCATTTAACCAACACTGAACTTATAAAACATAAAAATATACGGTTTAAGTTCATTATTCTTTAAAATCATAAAAACGAATATAAACTACTTTAGATAGTTAAGGTGAACATTTGATTACTCACAATAGCGGAAGTTTGGTGTACTCCTATTCTTGGTCCTCAAGTACGATATCTTTACCCTTATCAAAGGGCTCACCACCTATACATAATACACGACACGTAATTCAATAAATTTGTGCCAAACTGTTATAAAACTATTTCAGGCTCTATATGAATGCCTGAAATTGAATGAGAATTGTTCGAATAATCACTTAAAGACGGTGTTCTATGTGGGTTCAATTATGATCGGACTGAATTTGTATTCGACCTAACTCGAACTATACACTGTTGAATTAACCAAAACATCCAATTCAACTTCAAATATATTCATTGCACTTCTAATATTCCAAATACAACAAAGTACCTCAATGAGCTTGATTATGACATAATTCATCGTAATCAAAATTTATTCTGATTCTGAACTAACGTGCTAATCAGTGTTAACACAGTCCAATAAATCCATCTACATCATTAGGAATCAAATCCAAGTTCATTTACTATGATTTTCTCATTATTGTTCAAGTCGTTTACTAAAGGAACTATACTTTTCGATAGCCGTTTTCGATATCTGATACCATAAATCATCAATTATGAGCTAAATAACATGAAATACAACAAAATCCATCATCAACATGTCATCTATAAAATTCGGCCAAAGAGGGTTGTTGAAGGGCATGTGATTTTCTTGCTTGTTGTTCATGCCAAACATCACCAAACAACTAAAAACACTAAGATATCATGAAATCTAGCAAAATCCATCATCAAAATCTCTCTCCCTATGTTCGGCCAGCAAGTATTCCCTCATGGAATGTAAAACTCGACCCTATAAATACATGTCATGACATACATGCATTGAGTAGCATGTTATTACGCTAGAAAAGTACCTAAGAATAGACGAAACCTGATATTGTACCTAACGGTACACTTAAATTGATTTAACCTCGAACTAGTTCAAATAGGAATTGTAGGATGAAATTTAATATTTTATAGTCCAGGAATGACTAAAAATGATTGTTCGGAGTTCGAGGGTTCATTTGGGGTAAAATTAGAAATTTTGATATTCAAGGGCAAAAT
>NC_030855.1:7918181-7947768 GCF_000208745.1 Theobroma cacao | reverse complement strand
CTTAATATTTCTTTTATTTTCTTATTATATTCAAATAACCGTAATTTCGTTTTAAATGAAGATTTTAGACTTTTAAACTCATTTTGAATATGAATTATGTATTTTGTACTTGTATATTACGTTTTAGCCAGTTTTGAAATTTTTGAGAAAAAAATGACCAAAATACCCCTGTGTGGCAAAAAGTTTATTTTGATTGTTTTTGATCTAAAATAGTATATATTCTCTAAAAACTCGATATTTAACAATGATTGCTCACAGGAAAGGAAAGAAACTGATATGTAAGCCTTGCGGGGTTTCGGTTGGCATTCCGGATAATGAGTGTCAATCGGGACGTCGCGGCGATTGTCATGGACCTGAGGGAGGTTCCGGGTCGTGACATGGAAACTCGTGTTTCATCCATAGAAAATGAAAAAGAAAGCATAGGAAAGGTAGATCTTAAGCTAAAATTGAAAAATCTTACCTTTGATTGTTTTGTTCTTTGAAATTCAACAAATTTCTCTTGAATTTTCCTCTCTAGGGTTTGTTTCTATTCTTTTCTCTTTGTTCTTTGCTTTGGCCGACCATGAAGAGTGAAATGGGAGAGTTTATGTTGAGTTTATAAAGGAAATTATAAAAATATTAAAACTTGACATGTGTCACCATGTGATTGTCCATGGTTAAAACTTAAGAATTAAGCATTTTCTCACCACCACATGTAATCTCTTAATTATCCAAAATATAAAATAATAATATGTTAAATTCATGGGCTTGACAAGTGTTATGGTGGTGTAAAATTTTAAAAATTCCAATTACATCCTCGTGAACACTTAAAATGATTATTTTGCCCTTATGTTCGAAGAAATGTCAGAATTAAAATTTTTCATTTCTTAAATTCAAATCATGCTCCAATTAGTCAAACTTGGTTAAAAATTTCATCCAACATCCCAATTTTGCCCTTAGGTGGCAAAATGACCATTTTGCCCCTACATTATGAAAATTCCTAATTTGACTCCAAATTAATCCTCGAACTCCGAATCACCATATTAAAACATTCTAAGGTTCAATAACTCTCAAATACATCCTAAAATATCTATTCAAACTAGTTTGAGGTTTTAATCGGCTTAATTATACCACAAGGTACGATACCGACTTTTAACGATTCTCCGAGGCATCCCAGTATGTAGATATGCTATCAAGTACATGAATGACATGACAAGTATATAATAGAGTAGGGCTTGACAGTACTACCCTTCTTAAAATAAAATTTTGACCTCAAAATTTCACTTACCGGACTCAGAGAAAAGATGCGAATATTGGTTTCTCATCTAGTGCTCAACTTCCCACGTCATCTCCTCCATCCGAGCATTTTTCCACAACACTTTAACCATTGGAATGTTCTTATTCCTCAACACTCGATCCTTTCGGTCTAAAATGCGTACAGGTTACACCTCGAACTTCAAATTTTCCTACAACTCAATCGGAGGTGCCTCGAGAATATGGGAAGGATCAGGTACATACTTCTTCAGCATCGAGACGTGGAAGACATTGTGAATTCAATCCAACTTTGGGGGTAATTCTAGTCTATATGCCACTGGCCCAATCCTTTCAATAATACGAAATGGTCCAATGTATCTCGGATTGAGCTTTCCTCGCTTTGCGAACTAGATCACACCTTTCATTATCCAACAAGATACCACAATTTACCACAATAATATAATCAAATTCTAAATCTTTTCTCTGTCTATTGGAGTAACTTTTCTACCTGTCTTGAGTTGTCTTTAATCGCTCTTGGATAACCTTGATATTGTCATTAGTCAGATCAATTAGTTCTACATTAAACAATTTCCTCTCACCCACTTCATCCCAGCAGAGTGGAGTTCGACACGTTCTCCCATATAGAGCCTCGTATGGTGCCATCCCAATGCTAGACTAAAAACTGTTGTTATATGCAAACTTCACTAACAACAAGTGTCTATCCCAACTCCTTGTAAAGTCAATGACATAAGCCCGTAGCATATCCTCCAAAGTTTGAATGGTACTTTCAAATTGACCATTCGTCTGTGGATGAAAAGTAATGCTAAACCTCAAATTAGTTCCGAGAGTAGCTTGGAATTTTGGCCAAAATCGAGAAGTGAACCTAGGGTCTCAATCTGACACGATAGAAACTGGGACTCCATGTAATCTCACTATCTCATCTATATAAAGTTTAGCCAGTTTCTCAATGGAATACGTACTATGGATAGCTAAGAAATGGGCGAACTTAGTTAATTTATCCATAGTCACCCAAATAGCATCCTTCCCACTCTGTGTCCGCAGTAAACCCAGCACAAAGTCTATAGTCACGTGCTCCCACTTCCATTCAGGGATAGGTAGAGGCTGAAGAGTATCCGATGGTTTCTGATGTTCTGCCTTAATTTGTTGGCATGTGAGACATTTCGCTACAAACTCTACTATGTCTCGTTTCATACCCAGCCACCAGTAACTTTCCTTGATAGTCCTGTACATTTTGGTGCTTCCGAGATGTAAAGCATAGGCGAAAGAATGAGCTTCCTCCAAAATAGCCCGTCTCAGTTGATCATCTTTAGGGACACAAACCCGATTCCCAAGCATTAAGATACCATCATCACCAAGTCTAAACTCATTAGTTTCTCCATCTCGTAACTTTTTAACTTCCCGTTTCAACTCATCATCAGACTTTTGCAATTCCTTGATTTGGTTCAACAATGAGGGTCTCACAACAAAGCTAGCAAGTAGGATTCCATCCTCGCCATTGCTCAATTGGATCCCTAGAGATTTCATTTCAAGTAGTATCAAAAAATAATAATTCCGAAGTGATGCTAATGAAGATGAGGATTTACGACTCAAGGCATTTGCTAAAACATTTGCCTTCCTCGGATGATAATCCATTACTAAGTCGTAATCCTTAATCAACTCTAACCATCGTCTCTATCTCAAGTTGAGTTCTTTTTGGGTGAGTAAGTATTTCAAACTTTTGTGGTCAGTAAAAATCTGATAACGTTCACCGTATAAGTAATGCCTCCAGATTTTTAATGCAAAGACTATGGCTGCCAACTCCAAATTATGGGTAGGGTAATTCGTCTCATGCTTTTTCAGCTACCGAGAAGCATAAGCTACTACTTTCTTATCTTGCATTAACACGCACCCCAATCCTAATTTAAAGGCATCATTGTACACCATAAATTCTTTCCCACTAACAGAAAGTGTCAAAACGGGAGCGGAGGTCAATCGGTTCTTTAGCTCTTGAAACTAACTCTCACAAACATCATCCCACTCAAACTTGATTCCTTTACGAGTTAGACGAGTCAGAGGAGTAGCTATCAATGAGAAGCCTTGAACGAACCTCTTATAATAATTGGCTAAACCGAGGAAACTCTGAATCTCGATCACCATTTTCGGTTGCTCTCACTGTAAGATTACCTTGATTTTCTTGGGATCGACATAAATTCTAGCTCCAGACACAACATGTCCCAAGAAAAGCACTGCCTTTAACCAGAACTTACATTTAGAAAACTTGGCATAAAGTTGTCTTTCGCGCAAGGTTTACAGTACAATGCGTAAATGAGTAGCATGTTCATCATCATCCTTCAAATACATCAGTATATCATCTATGAACATTATCACGAATTTATCCAAGTATGGGTGGAACACCCTGTTCATGAAGTCCATAAAAGCTGCCAGGGCATTTGTCAGATCAAAAGGCCTAACCAGAAACTCATAATGCCTGTAACGAGTCCTGAAAGCAGTCTTGGGTACATCCTGCTCCTTGATCTTCAACTGATGATACCTAGACCTTAGATCAATCTTAAAAAACACCGTAGCACCCTATAGTTGATCAAAAAGATCATCAATTCGTGGTAAAGGGTATTTATTCTTGATGGTCACTCGATTCAGCTGATGATAGTCGATACATAACCGAAGAGTGCCATCCTTTTTATTTATAAACAAGACTGGCGCACCCCAAGGAGAAGTACTAGGGCGAATAAAACCTTTATCTATTAATTTTTGCAGCTGGACTTTCAGCTCCTTTAACTCTGCTGGAGCCATCCGATACGGAGGAATGGAAATAGGTGTGATACCCAAAAGTAAATCAATAGTGAACTCAAACTCTCGATCAGGAGGTAGTCTCGGTAACTCATTCAGAAATACCTAAGAGAACTCATTTACTATTAAGACATCCTCTAACTTAAGTTCCCTTTTTAAGGTGTCAATCACATGTGCCAAATAAGCAAGATACCCTTTTCGCACTAGTTTCAAAGCTTTGATAGCCAAGATTACACAGGATGGTAATACTAGAGGTTCCCCTGTAAGTACAACCTTTACTCCTTCAGAATTTTGAAGTACAACTTCTTTCCTGAAACAATCCACTTTTGCCCGATGTGTAGTCAACTAGTCCATACCTCATATCAAATCAAAATCCTGAATCTTTAAAGGAATTAAGCCAACTTTGAATTCTTCTTCACCAACTCTTATCCCACAATCTCTGTAACAGGTGTTTCTAATCAACTGTTCCCCTAGAGGGGTATGAACTACAATTTTCTCCTCTAAAGGTGACAGGTTTCTATCAGAAAAGGATGCAAATGTCGTGCTCACATAAGATCTATCCGAACCAGAATCGATTAAGACATAAGCATCTCTGTCAAATATAAATATAGTACCTGTCACTGCACTAGGTCGGACTTGTACCTCTTCCACTGTCACAGCACAAACTCTCGTCGAAGTATGAGTCTGTGGTGTAGAGGGTGGACGCGCCAGGGGATTACTTCCCACACCGGACCACATCGCTACACCCTATCTTGGCTGTGACCCAAAAAAATCTTTTCTCTAAATATCGGTGCAAACTTAGGGAGATGAAATAGCTGCAGTAGCTCGTCCTAGCTGCAGTATGAGTTTTTTTATAAACCCAGTGAGTAAGCAAAGTTCATCTACAATATCTAAAGCCGAGTAAATAGAGACAGTTAAATCATCCCATCATAATGTAATTCATAACATTCAAAACTCATTTCAATTCATATAAAACAGTTACATTTCATCAAAATAATCAACAAGGCTTATGATTCTCTTAAAAACTTGGCTTGTGCCAAAACTCGTACTCAGTGATACCTTGGCCTGGGCATCCAACCAAGTCTGCCAAGGATGTTAAAACGACATATACCCGTAAAACATGTTTTTTTACTTTTAAAACATAGCCATTCCTTAGCATTGGTTGAGTTTCATCCTCACGTGGTGGTTCGGCGTGAAGTGAACTCTAAACTTACCTTAGGAGATACCCTCCGCGCCTCTCGTACTAAGGTAAAATATAACGGGGTTTACCGTGGCCCTCTTATAGACTGGTCCACGGAAACCCGCCCACTGCAGTAAGCTAATCAAATAACCCACCAAATCAATAAAAATTTCGACAGCATGACATGGCTAATATGATATTACCTAGCCTGTCAAGGCAAAACAAAACAGTTCATATAATCCACAAACCACAAATCCAGCCATTCATACCATCACATTATCATAAGCCATCAATTCAAACCATATATATATATAGATAACACAAGTATATAGTTTCCATGTACTCAATTTCCAAAATCATCATTGAATTGCAAAACAATTTATAAATCTCATTCATTTAACCAACACTGAACTTATAGAACATAAAAATCTACGGTTTAAGTTCATAAAAACGAATATAAACTACTTTAGATAGTTCAGGTGAACATTTGATTACTCACAATAGTGGGAGTTTGGAGTACTCTTGTTCTTGGTCCTCAGGTACGATATCTTTACCCTTATCAAAGGGCTCACCACCTATACATAATACACGACATGGAATTCAATATATTTGTGCCAAACTATTATAAAACTATTTCAGGCTCTACATGAATGCATGAAATTGAATGAGAATTGTTCGAATAATCACTTAAAGACGGTGTTCTACGTGGTTTCAATTATGATCGGATTGAATTTGTATTCGACCTAACTCGAACTATGCACTGTTGAATTAACCAAAACATTCGATTCAACTTCAAATATATTCATTACACTTCCAATATTCCAAATACACCAAAGTACCTCAATAAGCTTGATTATGACTTAATTCATCATAACCGAAATTTATTTCGATTCCGAACTAACATGCTAATCAGTGTTAACACAGTCCAATAAATCCATCTACATCATTAAGAATCAAATCCAAGTCCATTTACTATGATTTTCTCATTATTGTTCAAGTCGTTTACTAAAGGAACTATACTTTTCGATAGCCATTTTCGATATCCGATACCATAAATCATCAATTACGAGCTAAAAAACATGAAATANTCTTCATTATTGTTCAAGTCGTTTACTAAAGGGACTATACTTTTCGATAGCCATTTTCGATATCCGATACCATAAATCATCAATTACGAGCTAAAAAACATGAAATACAACAAAATCCATCATCAACATGTCATCTATAAAATTCGGCCAAAGAGGGTTGTTGAAGGGCATGTAATTTTCTTGCTTGTTTTTCATGCCAAACATCATCAAACAATTAAAAACACTAAGATATCATGAAATCTAGCAAAATCCATCATCAAAACCTCTCTCCCTATGTTCGGCCAGCAAGTATTCCCTCATGAGGAAACTTGTGTTTCAACCATAGAAAATGAAAAAGATAGCATGGGAAAGGTAGATCCTAAGCTAAAATTGAAAAATCTTACCTTTGATTGTTTTGTTCTTTGAAATTCAATGAATTTCTCTTGAATTTTCCTCTCTAGGGTTTGTTTCTATTCTTTTCTCTTTGTTCTTTGCTTTGGCCAACCATGAAGAGTGAAATGGGAGAGTTTATGTTGAGTTTATAAAGGAAATTATAAAAATATTAAAACTTGACATGTGTCACCATGTGATTGTCCATGGTTAAAACTTAACAATTAAGCATTTTCTCACCACCACATGTAATCTCTTAATTATACAAAGTATAAAATAATAATAGGTGAAATTCATGGGCTTGACAAGTGTTATGGTGGTGTAAAATTCTAAAAATTCCAATTACGTCTTCGTGAATACGTAAAATGACTGTTTTGCCCTTATGTTCAAAAAAATGTCAAAACTGAAATTTTTCATTTCTCAAATTCAAATCATGCTTCAATTAGTCAAACTTGGTCAAAAATTTCATCCAACATTGTAATTTTGCCCTCGGGTGGCAAAATGACCATTTTGCCCCTACGTTATGAAAATTCCTAATTTGACTCCAAATTAGTCCTCGAACTCCGAATCACCATATTAAAACATTCTAAGGTTCAATAACTCTCAAATACATCCTAAAATCTCTATTCAAACTAGTTTGAGGTTTTAATCGACTTAATTGTACCTCTAGGTACGATACCAACTTTTAATGATTCTTCGAGGCATCCCAGTATGTAGATATGCTATCAAGTACATGAATGACATGACAAGTATATGATTGTCACTACCCGAAACTCCCATCGAGCCGGTGACAACCGCTGCGATGTCCCGATAGACATTAATTACTCGAAATGCCAATCGAAACCTCGCAAGGCTTAACATCAGTTTTCTCGCTTCCCTTGTGAGAATTAGTTACTAAAATCATGTTTTAAAGTGATATGAACCAAATTCAATTCAAAAACAGTCAAAGAGAAATTTCAACTGCATAGGGGTATTTTGGTCATTTTTCCCAAAATTTCAAAACTACCTAAAATGTAGTATATGAGAGAAATTTACACATTTCATAACCAAAAAAACGTTTAGATATCTAAAACATTCATTTAAAGTGAAATTATAGCTAATAGAATAAAATAAAAATAATGAATAAAATATTCTAATTTTTCATAAAATAATTTTTATAAAACGCTACGTAAATAATTTTTATAGCGTAAAAATAAAATAAATTCTTATGTACAGTAGCACACGTAGCCAGGTATTCAAATTATTTAACAATGACATGTGGGCCCCCGAATGACAAAAAGTAATGAAGGCTGTGAACCTACAATTTTTTAGGATGCAAGTCCAACTGTAGCCCTCAATGAAATGAGCTATCTACCGACTATCCTAAACTTGAAATGGGTGGAAAGGAGGGTGGTGAGATTATATAATCCCAGTGAGTAAACAAATATGATCTAAAATATCTAAAGCTGAGTAAATGGAGACAAATAAAATAGATTAGCATAAAAATGATTCACAGCATTTCGAACTCATTTTAATAAGATAAAATAGATTCATTTCACCCAAATAAATAATGAGGCTTATGATTTCCTGAAAAGCTTGGCTCATGCCAAAATCATTCTTATACTCAGTTGTTAGGGATACCTTGGCCTGGGGCTATCCCAACTGAGTTCGCCAAGGCTGTTAAAAAGTCATGTACGCATAAATCATGTTTTTATTTTGAAAACATAGTCGCTCCTTGGCGTTGGCTGAGTTCACCCTCACGTGGTGGTTCAGCGTGAAGTGAACTATAAAGTTTTACCTCAGGAGTTACCCTACATGCCTTGCTGAGCGAGGTAAGAATATACCCGGATTCCGTGCCCCTCTAATAGGTTGGTCCACATAACCCGCCACTATAGTGACCAATCTATAACTCACCAATTCAATAAAAAGTCAATTGCATGACATGGCAATTTTATCATTATCCAGCCTATCAAGGCAAACAATAGTTTATACATTTTAAACACAAATACCCATCCAGCTATTCATGCCCACATTATCGTAAGCCATTCAATTCAAAACATAATTTACAATACAGCAAGTAGTCTCCAATTACTCCATTTTCAAAACCATCATTCAATTTCAAGGCAATTTTATAAAATCATTTCATTTAATCACATTTTGCTTATAAAACATAAGGATTTACCATTTAAACTCATTTTCCATAAAATCACAAAAATGAATTAAAATTCACTTCAGATAATCAAGATGATGATAAGGTTTCTCACTGTAATGGGAATCGAATTCGGGATACTCTGATTCTTGATCCTTGGATACTACCTCTTTACTCTTGCCAGAATGCTCACCACCTAGACATAATGCACAATAAGCAATTTGCTACATTTGTGCTAAACCGTTGTAAAACCAATTCAGGCTCTATACTTATGCATGAAATGGGATGTGAAATACTCGGGTAACTATCTAAATACGGTGTTCAATATAAATTCAATTATGTATCTAAATAAAATGGTATTGACCTAATTCGATCTATTACCCGATTAATTGGCCAATACGTCCAATTCAATTCCAAATAATTCCATTTCTCTCCCAATACTCCAAATCATTAAACACAATTTAAATAACTTGAAATGTGGCAAAATCATCCTCACATTTTCTCTTGAAAATTTCGGCCATGGTGAGTGCACTAACAATATAATTTTTCATGATTAATTCTCACACCATAAATCATTCATTCCTAATCAAATCACTTGAAATTCAATCAAATTCAGCATCAATATTCCATGTGGAATATTCGGCCAATGAAGGTGATGTAAGAACGTGAATTTTTCTTGCTTGCTTTTCATACTACACATCACCAAACAACTAAAAACACTAGAATAACATGTTCTCTAACTAAATTCATCATCAAATTCTCTCTCCTAAGGTTTGATCAACACACTATCCTTCATGATATCTTGTGATTCAACCATGGAAAATGTAAAATAATGCATAGGAAAGGTAGATCACAAGCTAGAATTACGAAATTTCACCTTTGATGGCTTGATTCCTTGAAATTTGGTGAATTTCTCTTGAATTTCTTAACTAGGGTTTTGTTCTTCTTCTTTTCTTCCCTTTTCTTCCTTTGGCCGACCAAGAGAAATGAGTTGGGAGGGTTATGTGCTGATTTCTAAAGCCAATTATAAATGGATGAAAATTTGACACATGTCACCATTCCATTAGCCCATGTGTCATACTTTTCCATTAAGCAATCTCTCTCCACCATTTAAAATTCCTCAATTATCCACAATAATAATGGGTGAAATTCATGTGCTGAACAAGTGTTGGGTGGTGAAAAATTCTAATTTTCCCCCTGGGCGATAAAATGATTATTTTGCCCCTTATGCTCGAAAAAATACCGAAATTAAAATTTTTCACCTCTCAAACTCAAATTATGTTCTAAATGGTCAATCTTGGTCAAAAACTTCTTCCAACATTCCAATTTTAACCTCAGGTGGCAAAATGACCATTTTGCCTCTAGGTGATGAAAATTCCAATTTGACTCTAACTCGGTCCTTGAACTTTGAATCACCATTTTAAGTCGTTCTGGAGTTTTAAAATTCTCAATTTCATCTTAAAATCTCTATTTGGACTAGTTCAAGGCTTAATTCAACTTAATTGTATCATTTGGTACATAATCGTCCTGTAACGATTTCTGAGGTACCCAAGTAAGCAAACATGCATTCTTATGTAGGAATGACATAATAAACATATTGTATAGCTAGGCTTGATAGCACTACCCCCCTTAAAAGAAAATTTTGACCTCAAAATTTCATTTACTAAACTCAGAGAAAATGTGGGGGTATTATTTTTTCATCTAATGCTCGACTTCTTATGTCCTCCCCTCTATAAGGTATTTCGATTTGTTCGCCTCATTTACCTCCAATTCAACTTGACTACTTCACTTATGTCTATTATTATCCTTTAAAATCAGATTAATAGTAACCTTCACAATTATGATCTCTTATATCGAGACACCAAGCATGCTTCTATTACTATCATTAAACTTGAACCATAACTCCATCTCAATCATACCAATTTCGATCGCATTTTATACTTATTTAGGTATACCAATCACTATCTTATTACTTCATTCCATATCAAACTTCTTGACTTTCATTCATTCATCCTATCCTCATACACTATGTGTAGTTTACGGCATCATTAATATACCATACTCATTCCTATACATATCCTCAACGTTAGGGAAGATTAATGGCTTCAATTATTTCCACATACTTCATGTTTACCTTGCATTTAGGAAATTTCAATCTTCTTAATCCTATTAATCCATCTCATATGGCTTAATCGCACTATAAATTACATTCCCTTAACTATTTCCCCAAAATTCCTTAGGTCACCATAAATCGACTTCTGATAAGATTCTTGATTGTTACATTATCTATACAACTCATCAAATATATTGAGTTCAAATCTTGAACCACTAAAACCATTCTTCATTTTAGTTGGGTACATCACTAACTCCACACATACATATACACGCACATTCAAATGTCTATATTCCTCATTATTTATACGGGTCTCTATTTTCAAATGCCCTCAGACTAATTTCTCTTTGTTCATTCCCATCCATAACCAAGATTCAATAGAATAATCTTCATAATTCATACAAATTCTCATCATGCTTGTGCATAGTTACACATCATTTACATACTTATACTTTCTTCTTATCATTTCCAATTATATGCTTAAGTTTTCTTGTACCATATATCATTACATCACAATGTCATCTCCATTGAATTATAATCTATTATGCGTGTATGCTTTATAATCCCATTGATGCCTCAAAGATTTATCTTAACTTGATGATTGCATCTTATGCAATACCACAATTCCTAAGAGTCATCCTTTTTCCTCGATTATCCTTCATGTCTCTACATTACTTTGTATCCTTCTTGCATTCCGATATTGATTTGTCACTTAAAACTCAGACTCATTTGAATGTATGCCTCAAGCATTTTCGAATTCCAATTTCCATAATATACTAGGAAAGTTTCATTATCCGACTTCATTATCAAGGTCAACTTCAATCATCCTTTGTTCCACTCTTTCATACGAATATAACATCATTCTTCCTTAACCAATTTACAAATTGTACTTGAAATTGCAAGACTTGAAACTAGATTCTCCTTAAGTACTTTTCAATATTAATACTAATATCACTCTCAGCTTACAGCTTCCTTTTTATAACCACATAACTTAGTGCTTGCTTTCACGAAATCCATGGTAGAACTTTTCTTGAGTATTTCTTTGGGGATATCTATCTTAAACTTATGTCTCAAGCAGGTGATCACTTAACTTGTGACTTAGCCGTTTGGCTCCTTAGCAAGTTTCAAAATCACACATCTTAAACTCATCTCAAAGGTTTTAAAATTCTCAATTTCATCTTAAAATCTCTATTTGGACTAGTTCGAGGCTTAATTCAACTTAATTGTACCATTTGGTACATTGTTGTCCTTTAACGATTTTCGAGGTCCCCAAGTAAGCAAACATGTATTCTTATGTAGGAATGGCATAAGAAACATATTGTAAAGACAGGCTTGACAATAATAGAGTAGGGCTTGACACAATTTTATTTTTGAATTTTTTTTGATCTGCCATATGACACTGACATGCTGACATGTCAGTGTCATGTCATCATGTAGTGCCATATGGCATTGCCACATCATCAAAATGTGACACTCAACGTTGACGTCATCACTGACGGCATCTTTTAACGGTGAAATTGGATGTCGTTAGGAGGAGGGACTAAATTGACGAAATTTCCAAAATCAATGGACTAAATTACTTTGATTTTGAGTACAGAGATTAAATTAAACAAAATTGTAGAGTAAAAAGACTTGATAGGTCTTTTTAACAAATATCAATTATGTATATCATATTTAGCTATTTATATTTTATGTATTATAGTTTTATATTTAATATTATAAGTTTAAATAAAAATAAAAAAACAATATTGGAAGTTGACTGCATCAATTTTTTTTTCAAGTTTGATTAAAGTATGAGTAAGATAAAAACAATTAACAAATTCTTTAAAAGAAAAGATACAAATCATCCAAATGATTTTCCTACACTTGAACCACCAAGCCTTAGTGCTTCAACTAATAAACAAGAGCAATATGAATCCAAACATCTAAGACTCAATTATAAGCAAATGGATGTTTTCAATATATAATTAATAATTGATGAATTTTAATCCAGGAAACATGGCTGAACACAACTTTCGGATTATTGTAGGTATTTTTTTTTCTTGATTTATATGTTATATAAAATTATTTTTTGTTATTAATCTTTTAATTGTTGTTTAAGTTCGACATATTAGTTTTTAAAATTTTTTACCTTTATTCTTTTATTTTTAACCCCCAACAAAAATTGACTAATTCTGTCATGACCCGGTACTCTCCTCAAACCCGTGACAACCGTCGTGATGTTCCGACGGACATTCCTTACCCAAAATGCCAATTGAAACCCCGCAAGGGTTTAATATTAGTTTTCTCAGCTCCCCTGCGAGCAACAGTTGATAATATCATATTTTAAAAGATTATAAGCTATTTCCAAACCAAAACAATAAAGAAAATAATTTTCATCTCACAGGGGTATTTTGGTCATTTTTCCTTAAAAATTTCAAAACCATCTAAAAATGTAGTATATGAGTGAAAGATACATATTTCATAACCCAAAATAAGTTTAGATGTCTAAAATATTCATTTAAAGTGAAATGATAGCTATTAGAATAAAATAAAAATATTAAATAAAATATTCTATTTTCCTATAAAATAATATTTATAGAGATATCTGTAAATAATTTTTATAGCATAAAAGTAAAATAAACTCATACATACAGTAACACAGATAACCAGAGTATGTAATTTAATTTACAATGACGTGTGGACCCCCGAATGACCAAAAGTAACGAAGGTTGTGAACCTACGGTTTTTGAGGATGCAAATCCAACTGTAACCCTCGACGAAATCAGCTATCTACTAACTATCCTGAGCCTGAAATGAGTGGAAAGGAGGGTGATGAGTTTATATAAACTTAGTGAGTAAACAAACATCATCTAAAATATCTAAAGCCGAGTAAATGGAGACAACATAAAATAGTTCACCGTACTATGATTCATAACGTTTCAAACTCATTTCAACTAAACAAAATAAATTCATTTCACTCAAATAACAAACATGGCTTATGAATTTCTTAAAAATTTGGCTCGTGTCAAAACTTATTCTCGGGGATACCTTGGCCAAGGCATCTAACCGAGTCCGTCAAGGCTGTTAAGGAAAAGTTCATATACGCATAAAACACATTTTTTTTCATTTAAAAGCATAGTCGTTCCTTGGCGTTGGCTAAGTTCACTCTCACGTGGTGGTTTAGCATGTATTGAATTCTAAAGCTTTACCTTAGGAGATACCCTCTGTGCCTCTCGTACTAAGGTAAAATATAACAGGGTTTACCATGCCCTTCTAATAAGTTGGTCCACAGAAACACGCCCACTGCAGTAAACTAAATACATAACCCACTAAATCAATAAAATTTCGATAGCATAACATGGCTAATATAATATTACCAGCCTGTCAAGGCAAAGCAAAACAGTTCATAAATTCAACACAATTTCCAATTCAGCCATTCATGCCAATATCACTATAAGCCATTCAATTCAAACCATAAATTTACAACACAAACAAACAGTCTCCAATTCTTCAATTTCTAAAATCATCATTCAATTTCAAAATGATTTATAAAACTCATTTCATTTAATTACATTTTACTTATAAAACATAACGATTTACCATTTAAACTCATTTTTATATAAAATCACAAAAACGAATAAAAACTACTTATGATAATAAGGTTCCTCACAATATCGGGAGTTCAAAATACTCCTATTCTTGGTCCTCTGGCACAATGTCTTTACCCTTGTTAGAGGACTCACCACCTATACATAGTACACGACAAATAATTCAATATATTGTGTCATATCATTCTAAATCTATTTCAGACTCTATATGAATGCATGAGGTTGTTTGGATAGTCACTTAAAAATGGAATTCACGTTGGTTCAAGGGTGATCGGAATGGATCAGTTTTTGACCTAATTCGAACTCTTCACCTTTGATTTAACCAAAACAACCAAGTTGACTCAAAATAAATTCATTTCACTTCTAATACTCTGAATCATTAATTCCTAACCAAATCACTTGAAATAAAATCAAATCCACCATCAAATACCATAAGGAAGATTCGGCCAATGAGGGTGATGTAAGAACATGAATTTTTCTTGTTTGCTTTTTATGCTACACATCACCAACCAACTAAAAACACTAGAATAACATGAAATATAGCTAAATCCAAGATCAAAACTCCTCCCCCTATGTCCAGCCAGCAAAGGTATCCTCATGCAAACTTGATTCTCAACCATGGAAAATGAAAAAGAATGCATAGGAAAGGTACATCACAAGCTAAAATCAAGAAATTTTACCTTTACTTGGTTAATTCCTTGAAATCCACCAATTTTCCCTTAAATTTTTGCTCACTAGGGTTTGTTCTTTCTTTCTTTCCTCTTTTCCTTGGTGAGGCCGAACATGAAGAATGAAATAAGAGAGGTGTGTGCTGGTTTTTAATGTAAATTATAAAGAAATGAAAACTTGCCACTTGTCACCATCCCATTGGTCCATTTTTAAACTTAATAATTAAGCATTCTCCCACCACCACATAAAATATCTCAATTATCCAAAGTATAATAGGTAAAATTCAAGGGCTTGACAAGTGTTGGGTGGTGTAAAATTCTAATTTTGCCNCATTCTCCCACCACCACATAAAATATCTCAATTATCCAAAGTATAATAAGAAAAATTCGAGGGCTTGACAAGTGTTGGGTGGTGTAACATTCTAATTTTGCCCTTGGGTGGCAAAATGACCATTTTGCCCATACGTCATGAAAATTTCAATTTGACTCCAAATCAATCCTTGAACTCCGAATCACCATATTAAGTCATTCTGAGGTTTTAAAATTCTCAATTTCATCTTAAAATCTCTATTTGAACTAGTTCGAGGCTTAATTCGGCTTAGTTGTACCACGAGGTTCACTACTGACTTTTAATGATTTTTCGGGTCTTTCTAAATATGCAAGCATATTATCAAGCATATGAATGACATGGCAAATATTTTATAGAGTTGGGCTTGACAGCACTACCCCCCTTAAAATAAAATTTTGCACTTAAAATTTCACTTATCGAAATCAGAGAAAAGATAGGGGTATTGGCTTCCCATCCGATGCTCAATTTCCCACGTCATCACTTTTTATAGGGAATTTCGATTTGTTCACCTCGTTTACCTCCAGTTCAACTTGAGTACTTCACTTATGTTTATCATTATCCTTTAGAATCAGATCAACAGTAACCTTCACAATTATGATCTCTTATATTGAGACACCAAGCATGCTTTTATTATTATCATTAAATTTGAACCATAACTCCATCTCAATCATACCAATTTTGATTGTATTTTGTATTTAGTTATGTATACCAATCACCATCTTATTACTTCATTCCTTATCAAACTTCTCGACATTCATTCAGTCATCCCATCCTCATACAATATTGTGTAGTTTACAATATCATTAACATGCCATACTCATACCTGTATATATCCTCAATGTTAGGGAAGGTTAATGGCTTCAATTATTCCCACATACTTCATGTTTACCTAGCATTTAGGAAATTTCAATCTTCTTAATCCTATTAGTCCATCTCATATGGCTTAACCGCACTATAGATTTCATTTCCTTAACTATTTCTCCAAAACTCCTTAGGTCACCATAAGTCAATTTCTGACAAGATTCTTTATTGTTACATTATCTATGCAACTCATCAAATATATTGAGTTCAAGTCTCGAACCACTAAGAACCATTCTTCACTTTAGTTGGGTACATTACTAACTCCACACATACATATGCACACACACATTCAGATGTCCATATTCCTTATTATGTACAAGGGTCCTTGTTCTTAAGTGCCTTTAGACTAATTTCCCTTTGTTCATTCCCATCCATAACCAAGATTCAATAGAATAATCTTCATTATTCATGTCAAAATTTTCATATTTAACTTACGAACATTGGGTATAATCCATTCCAAATTGCTCTTTTTATGTCTATACTTAGTTTCAGGTCATATACACGTTTTTACTCTTTTTTTATCATTCCCAATTATATACTTAAGCTTCCTTGTACTATATATCATTGCATCACAATGTCATTTTCATTGAATTGCAATCTAATATGCATGTATGCTTTATAATGTCATTGATGCTTCAAAAATTTTTCCTTGACTCGATCATTGCATGTTATGCAATACCATAATTCCTAAAAGTCATCCTTATTCCTCAATTATCTTTCATGCCTCTTACATATATTGTATCCTTATTGCATTCCGATATTGATTTGTCACTTAAGACTCAGACTCATTTGAATCATGTATGCCTCAAGCATTTTTTGAATTCCAATTCCCATAATATATTAGGAAATTTTCATTATTTGACTTCATTATCAAGGTCAACTTTAATCATCTTTTGTTCTATTTTTCCATACTAATGTGACATCATTCTTCTTGGACCAATTTGCAATTTGTACTTGGAATTACAAGACTTGAAACAAAGTTCTTCTTAAGTACTTCTCAATGTCAATACGAATTTCACTTCCAGCTTACAACTTCCTCTTTATAACCACATAACTTAATACTTACTTTCACAAAATCCATAGCAGAACTCCTCTTGAGTATTTCCTCAGGGATACCTATCTTAAACTTATGTCTCACAGCATGTGATCACCTAACCTGTGAATTAGCCGTTAGGCTCCTCAACCAGTTTTAAAAATATCACATTTCATACTTGCCGTACATGATTAGAAATTTCTTCTCAAAGATGTTTGTGCATTCCTGAAACATTTAATCTTTTATTTGCTCCTTAATATCTCGAGTATGTCGTTCTATAGATGTGCATTTATTCTTATAGGTATATAAATACATAGTCATCCATTCAATCCCCAACTCATCTTCATAGGTTTCTAGGGTATCACACAATCGACCTTGTGTTGTTACTAACCCTTTTCATTTAACTGAGTCAAGACAAGAATTGTAAATTCTCATAACGATATTCTATATAAACTCGTTTTCTGTATAGCCCTTGTAATCCTTCATTCGCACTTCCATCACTTAGTATCTTATCTCAATATAGCCATCTCAAGAATCTTTTAATTTCTTTTTTAATTATATGCCCATATATAAGGAGATAAAGAAACTTTTCAATTCATTCAGGTTAATATTCCCCAGAACATTTAAAACTCCTAAATAACAAAACTCAATGACTAATGACCGAAATTCAACTTGTAAGCTTATTATCATGTCACTCCCATCTTGCTCATGCATCATAGACATGAGATATTCGTAGCATTGCAGAGCTAGACAATTAGTGCAGTAGCATTGTGATTAATAGAAATTCCCTCATCAAAGCTATTTGTCTGCATTCAAGGTCACTACATCAATCATCCTCAACCATTGGGTTTCCCTTCTAGGCATATATCATGAATTCCATAAGCATAGGTACCTTCTATTTGCTTGTCATACACACTAAGCCAAGTTAATACTTTCAACTCATGTCATATTTTGACTTTCATCATCATTCATGAAATCCTACCTTAAAACATCATTTCCATATGGTGTAATGAATTCAGGATACATATACCACCCCACACATAATTTGTTCACTGTCCATAGCATTCCTCAAATTTATTGTCGCCCATATCTAATTATCTTCCTTGTCTTGTACTCTAATAATTTATTGACTTTTAGCATAATAACTACGAAAACAGTTTGTCTTTCTTCACACTTTACACTCGTAATCCTTATTAATTAAGAATTTATCTTTCTCAAGTTCCATCATTTACCTCCAATGGACTATATTTGTGTCAGATTATCATTTCATAATATTATGGCATCATTTTATAATTCCCTTTATACTTAAAGTTATGATCCTTAACTTAATCACATTAATAACTCAAAGTGTCGTCTAGAGCCTCATTAATCCCTTCCATATCTTTTTGAATTGTAACTACAATTAATATTCCCAATTTCACATCTCCATGATTGATTGTTAGTCTTACCATACTGTTTCCCAATATCCTGTGCAATTACCACACACTGAACCCGCTTATTATAACATAGTCCCCTAGTTCTATGTGTTTGCTCGGGAATCATCTTCTCTGATATAATTTGTCCCATAAACTAGAATTTTATTTAGCTTTGCATTCGAAATCATATCAAAAACTCACATACTATGATAAGTAATAATTTTCAACAAACATCATCAATTCAAATGGTCTTTTATACCTCGTCAAAATCTAGGGTTATCACCCCAAAAGTTCATCACGTTAATCGGTATCCATTTCTTAGTACTGCAAAATATATTCATTGTTAATTAGGGTAATTGCTTGAATCATTAATGACTTTCCATATCAGTCTTCAATAATTATCTAAGATGATCAACCTTGCCACTAAGATAAATATCTTTCCTTAATAGCCATAATGTTAATCCACTTATGTCCTACCAAAAGATTCCCTTATACATTCAGTCACTTAAACAGCTACTTTATAATACATTATAGTCATACACTTTAAAAGCCAAACTATTAACTTCCTTGTACAGATAACTATTACATTTTCCGTTAAACGACACTTGCCTAGACTTATGGTGATACGAACTTCAACGAAGGTATTAAGTATATTTAGGATCCTCTTCCGAATCCTCCTCCTCCTCCTAAGATTTTCCCCTTTGTTCCTTAATCCAAGTTTGTTGTATTCTCCTACATTCCTCATAACTCATAGGTGTAGCATTCTTCCACAACCGGGAGGAAAATGTCGTACAACAGATACCTTCCTAGGGCGGTGATTTACAACAGTTACTTTTTCCTTATTCTTTTCTTATTGTTCCCTTACATTACTCCCACAGCTTGGAGGAAAGTGTCGAACAACGGATACAGATACCTTCCTAGGATGATAATTCCCTTTGGCTATCATTATTTTCCCCCTTTTTTCAACGTATTCCTTAGACTCTTTCAAAAGGGAATTTCGTAATGTCATTATTATCAGCACTTTCAATGGTCTTACAAGGGTCGAAGCTTTCTTTTTCTCAAACCCTTATCTCCAAATCCGGTGGAATCTAATTAATAGGAATCCTAGGCGAGGCATTTTCTGGACTACTTGGTTCGAGTTGCCATCGGCTCCTAGCAGTAGAATCTAGCGATCCCTCACTAATACTATGAGAGGCATCGGGACTATCGTCTCTCCTAGACATGGTGTGTGCAACCAGCGCACCTCAAAACCTATACACAATCAAACAATAATTTCTTAATTATTTACGCATAACAAGAACGGGTAGGTTTCTATATGCAAATGCATGCTTTCGACTCAACCTAACCTAACTTAACTTGAGGCCACACTAACACTGTAAATTTTTTAAAATAACTTTAAAACCAAAAGCTCTGATACCACTAAAATTGTCACAACCTGATACTTTCCTCGAGCCCATGACAACCGCCACGTTGTTCTAATAAACATTCATTACCCGGAATGCCAATTGAAACCCTGCAAGGCTTTAAAATGAGTTTTCTCACCTCCTCTGCGAGCAACAGTTGATAATATCATATTTTAAAAGATTATAAGCTATTTCCAAACCAAAACAATAAAGAAAATAATTTTCGTCCCACAGGGGTATTTTGGTCATTTTCTCTCAAAAATTTCGAAACCATCTAAAAATGTAGTATATGAGTGAAAGATACATATTTCATAACCAAAAAGAAGTTTAGATGTCTAAAACATTAATTTAAAGTGAAATGATAGCTATTAGAATAAAATAAAAATATTAAATAAAATATTTTATTTTCTTATAAAATAATATTTATAGAGATATCCGTAAACAATTTTTGTAACGTAAAAGCAAAATAAATTCGTACATACAGTAACACAGATAACTAGAGTATGTAATTTAATTTACAATGACATGTGGACCCCCGAATGACCAAAAGTAACGAAGGCTATGAACCTACGATTTTTGAGGATGCAAATCCAACTATAGCCCTCGACAAAATTAGCTATCTACTGACTATCCTGAGCCTGAAATGAGTGGAAATGAGGGTGGTGAGTTTATATAAACTCAGTGAGTCAACAAACATCATCTAAAATATCTAAAGCTGAGTAAATGGAGACAACATAAAATAGTTCACCGTACTATGATTCATAATGTTTCAAACTCATTTCAACTAAATAAAATAAATTCATTTCACTCAAATAATCAACATGGCTTATGAATTTCTTAAAATTTTGGCTTGTGCCAAAACTTATTCTTGAGGATACCTTGGCTGAGGCATCTAACCGAGTCCGCCAAGGCTGTTAAGAAAAAGTTCATATATGCATAAAACACATTTTTTTTTGTTTAAAAACATAGCCGTTCCTTGGAGTTGACTAAGTTCAATATCATGTGGTGGTTTAGAGAGTAGTGAACTCTAAAGCTTTACCTTAAGAGATACCCTTCGTGCCTCTCGTACTCAGATAAAACATAATGGGGTTTACTATGCCCCTCTAATAGGCTGGTCCACAGAAACCCGCCCACTGCAGTAAGCTAAATACATAACCCACCAAATCAATAAAATTTCGGCAGCATAACATGGCTAATATAATATTACCAGCCTGCCAAGGCAAAGCAAAACAGTTCATATATTCAACACAATTTCCAATTTAGCCATTCATGCTAATATCACCATAAGCCATTCAATTCAAACCATAAATTTACAACACAAACAAATAGTCTCCAATTACTCAATTTCTAAAATCATCATTAAATTTCAAAATGATTTATAAAACTCATTTCATTTAATCACGTTTTATTTATAAAACATAAAGATTTACCATTTAAACTCATTTTTCTATAAAATCACAAAAACGAATAAAAACTACTTTAGATAATTAAGACGATAATAAAGTTTCTCACAATATCGGGAGTTCGAAATACTCCTATTCTTGGTCCTTTGGCACAATGTCTTTACCCTTGTTAGAGGACTCACCATGAAATTCCCTATACTTTGATATGGTGATAAATAAAGTTGGTTGAATGCGAATTGAGGCATAATAAGGAACTTTGGGAACCAAAGAGACAAGATAAAATTTTTAGAATAAAATAATATTTTATTAATAAACTAATATTAAAATATTAATATTTAGCAGGATGTTGAAATCAGACATGAAGAAGGATCATATGGTTGATGCAAGTAGGGGAAAAGATATCAAGCCTGACTCTATAAAATACTTGTCATGACATACATGTGATGGATAGCATGTTTGCATGTTAGGAGAGTCATAAAAAAAATTTATAAAAGTCGGTATTGTACCTAGAGGGACAACAAAGTTGATTTAAGTCTCGAACTAAATCAAATAGAGAATTTAAGATGAAATTAAGAATATTAAAGTCTCAGAATGGTTTAATATGGTGATTTGGAGTTCGAGGATCAATTTGGAGTCAAACCGAAATTTTCACTATCTAGGGGTAAAATGGTCATTTGTCACCTGAGGACAAAATGGGAATTTTTAGAAAAGATTTTTTGCCCCATTTGAGTTATTGGAGTATGATTTGAGGATTAAGAAGTGAAAAAAAATTTATTCTTGGTATTTTTCAGAGCATAGGGGCAAAATGGTAATTTTGCCACCCTATGGGCAAAACAGTAATTTTCCACCACCAGGACATTTGTCCAGCACATGGTCTTCCCTTATTCTCATTTTGACCATTCACTAATTGTGTGGTGGAGATAAAAAGGATTAAAATTTTTTAAGTTTTAAAAAAGAGCCAATGACATGATGCCACGTGTCATGCCTTTATTAATTTATTATTTTCCTTTTTAAAAGGCAAAAAAATCAGCCCATCTTCAACCCCATGGCCGGCCAAACCAGAAAGAAGAGAGGGAAAACAAAAAACAAAACCCTAGAGAGAGAAAATCAAAGAAAATGTGTAAATTTTCAAGGAAATTAAGTGAAAAAGGTGAAATTTTTTCTATTAAGCTTGAGTTTTCTTATTCCCAAGCATTTCTCCTTATTTTCCATGATTAAATTGCATGTTTTCATGGTGATTTCATGGCTGGTCATATGGGTCTAGAGAGAGAAAATTGTTGGATTGATTTGATTTTGATATATGTTAGTGTTTAGTGTTAGTTTAGCATGTTAGTAAACAAAATATGTAGAAAAACATTCATTTTTCCCATTACCTAGCCTTAGCTGAATTTTCAAGTCAATGGTGAGGAAGAATGTGATGTTATTTTAGGTTATTTGATTATGAAATCATGGTTTTTGATATGGAAATTAATGAATTATGGAAAGAAAATCAAGTAGGAAAAATTGTGACAATGATGCACCATTTTGGCTGAATTTTTCCAAGAAGGAATATGAATGTGGCTTTGCTGATTTTTGGGTTATTTGGCTGGACATTGGTGATTTGAAGCATTAGAAAAAGAAATGGGATCAATTGGAGCTAAATTGGATGCGTATTTCAATTTATCGGGTAAAAGATCGAAATAGGTCAATACGGTGTTTAGGCAAAATTTAGACCTTTTGCATTTCATACCATGCATTAGTGATCTAAATTAGTTATTTCAATTTAAGGGCAACATAGTAAATTCCTTGATTTTATACTGTGTCAAGGTGGTGTGCCCTTCGACAAAGGCAAGAAAATTACGCTTGGGGATCACTAAGCTGAGTACACCCGAAATCTGAACTTTTGAAACCTGTGAGTAAACCTATTATCGTCTGAATTATCTAGAGTAGTTTTTATTCAATTTTGTGATTTGTGAAAATTATTTTAAATGATGAATTTCTTGTTTTATGAGAAAAATATGAATTTATAAAATAAATGGAATTATAAAATAAATTAAAATTTTTATAAATTGATTTGAAAATAGAATGTTGGATTTGAAAATTTGAGTAATTGGAGACCATGTGATTTATTGTAAATTATGATTTGAATTAAATGGCTTGTGATAAATTGGCATGATTGGCTGAATTTATACTTGTGTTGAAAAATATGAACTGTTTGTTTTGCCTTGATTAATTGGTTAGTAATGTAATTGCCATGCAATGCCATTGAAATTTGATCAATTGGTGGATTAAAGATTAGCTACTGCAGTGGCGGGGTTCCGTGGACCAACCTATTAGAAGGGCACAGTAAACTCCTTTATATTCTCACCTCGGTCGTAGAGGCGCGTAGGGTATCTCTTGAGGTGGGCTTTTCGAGTGCACTTCATGTTAACCACCATGTGAAGTGAAACTCAATCAACGCCAAGGAACGGCTGTTTTTTTTTTAAAAAATAAAAACAAGTTTTATGATTATATAATATTTTTCACAGCCTTGGTGGACTCGGTTGAATACCCCTAGTCCAGGTGTTCCCGAGTACAAGATTTGGCATGAGCCAAGTTTTGAGAAATTCACAAGCCATATTGATTATTTGGTTGAAATTAATATTCGTGTTGTGAGAAATTTGCTAAAATGAATTATTTTTAATTGTCTCCCTTTACTCGTCATTAGATTATTTAGATGGTGTTTGTGTACTCACTGAGATTTTATAATCTCACCTTTTTTTTTATCCCATCATTTTAGGCCAGGTTAGCCTGTAGATAGCAGACATCGTCAAGAACTATAATTGGCCATACTACTTCAAAAACTGTAGGTTTACTGTCTTTACTACTTTTGTTCATTTATGAGCCCACATAGCACCGTAAATTAAATTTCATACTTTGGTTTTTCGTATTATAGTTTGTATAAATATATTTAACTTTTACACTACTAAAAATCATTTTCAGAATACTCTATAAATATTAATTTGTAAGAAAATAGAATATTTTGTCAAATATTTTTATTTTATTTAAATGGTTATAACTCAATTTTAAATCACGTTTTAGACATTCAAATTAAATTTCGATTTCGAAATATGCATTTCTCGCATAAGTATTACATTTTGGTAGAATTTGAAATTTTTGACGAAAAATGACCAAAATGCCCATGTAAAGTGAAATTTATTTTTCCACTGTTTTAAATAAAAAAAAGGCTTAAAAGCCTCTAAAATACAACATTTGGCAATGATTAACCACAGGGGAGATAAGAAACTGATATGAAATCCTTGCGAGGTCTCGATATGGTATTCGGGGGATAAGTGCCTATCGGGACATCGCGGCGGTTGTCACGGACTCAAGGATGGTTCCGGGTCGTGACACACCACCTATACTCAATACACGACAAATAATCCAATATATTGTGTCATATTATTATAAATCTATTTCAGGCTCTATATGAATGCATGAGGTTATTTGGATAGTCACTTAAAAATGGAATTCCCGTTGGTTCAAGGGTGATCGGAATGGATCAATTTTCAACGTAATTCGAACTCTTCACCTTTGATTTAACCAAAACATCCAAATTGACTCAAAATAAATTCATTTCACTTCCAATACTCCGAATCATCAAATATAAGCTAGATAACATGAATTATAGCAAAATCATCGTCAAAATTTTCTCTTGAAAAGTTCGGCCATGATGGGTGCATAAACACTATGGTTTTTCACACTTGATTTTTACACCATAAATAATTAATTCCTAACCAAACCACTTGAAATAAAATCAAATCCACCATCAACATACCATAAGGAAGATTCGGCCAATGAGGGTGATGTAAGAACATGAATTTTTCTTATTTGCTTTTTATGCTACACATCACCAACCAACTAAAAACACTAGAATAACATGAAATCTAGCTAAATCCAAGATCAAAACTCCTCCCCCCATGTCCGGCCAGCAAAGGTATCCTGATGCAAACTTGATTCTCAACCATGGAAAATGAAAAGAATGCATAGGAAAGGTAGATCACAAGCTAAAATCAAGAAATTTTACCTTTACTTGGTTAATTCCTTGAAATCCACTAATTTTCCCTTGAATTTTTGCTCACTAGGGTTTGTTCTTTCTTTCTTTCCTCTTTTCCTTGGTGAGGCCGAACATGAAGAATGAAATAAGAGAGGTGTGTGCTGGTTTTTAATGTAAATTATAAAGAACTAAAAACTTGCCACTTGTCACCATCCCATTGGTCCATTTTTAAACTTAATAATTAAGCATTCTCCCACCACCACATAAAATATCTCAATTATCCAAAGTATAATAGGAAAAATTCAAGGGCTTGACAAGTGTTGGGTGGTGTAAAATTCCAATTTTGCCTTTGGGTGGCAAAATGACCATTTTGCCTCTATGTCATGAAAATTCTAATTTGACTCCAAATCAATCCTCGAACTCTGAATCACCATATTAAGTCATTTTGGGGTTTTAAAATTCTCAATTTCATCTTAAAATCTCTATTTGGACTAGTTCGAGGCTTAATTCAGCTTAGTTGTACCACCAGGTTCACTACCGACTTTTTAACGATTTTTCGGGGTTTTTCAAATATGCAAGCATATTATCAAGCATATGAATGACATGAAAAATATTTTATAGAGTTGGGCTTGACAAATTCCATCCCTCTTTACCTAAGCTAGTATGCCTGTTGGCTTGGGTAGTGTACTATGTTGGAATGGTTGGCCTCAATGCTAGCTAATTAGCTGCTATAACTTGTCATGACCTTTGTACCTTGCTTTTTAAAATCCATAGTTATCATATTGAGATACAAAAATTTTATTTTTTTAATATGGAATATGAAGTATGATATTTTATAGTAAAATATGATAAAATGTTTTGAAATTAGATATAAATAAAATTTATACATTTAAAATAAAAAAATTTTAAAAATATTATATTTTTTAATAAAATAGAAGATTATAGGACATAAATTTAAAAGATGTTTATTTTTTAATTTAAACTCTCTACATATTCTTTAACCATATATTTTTAAACATTTATAGTATATTTTTTTTAAAAATATGTATTTTATATTAATTTATTATTTAAAAATTCAAAGACACTTATCATGTTGAAGTCAAGGAGGAATTTGATTTTTTTATAATTTTTTATTTAAAATTTAAATCTTAAAAATCAAAACTCATAAAAAAAATACTTTTTCATGTTTCAATTAAAATAAATAAATAAATAAATAAATAAATAAATTTTTTATAATCGACTAGAATTAAGCATATAGAAAACATGTTGACCACAAAATACCAGAGGTTCTCATATCATAAGTTATGTATCGCATATTGTATCATACGTTTTTTATACTTAACAAAATGTGATACAGTTATTGATATGTATTAGTTTTTACTAATATCATATCGTACCATATTGATAATTATGTTAAAACTCATTAATTGATCAAGTTTTTTTTCTCTCTTTTTTATTCTTTTATTTTTTTGATAAAATCAATGCAAATTCTTCAAATTTTGTTTAACTCATATCCATTAAATTTTAAAATAAATAATCCATCCTAAAATACCAGGATAGGATTAAATTATTAAACTAGCAATGACCCTAAACGTCGTAACCCTTATTTGAAACCAATTTGCACAATCCTCCTTCGCTAAACTTATTCATCTTCCATCATTCAAATATCCAAGATAAAAGCATTTTTGTGGTACTTTTGAATTTTTGAAACGGGGAAATGTAGAAAAAGATGATGGAGCCATGACTTGTAAGTTGCTCCACGTGGACAAACGCGTGAAAGTAGGTCTCATGTGGTAAGTCCATACCCCCGCCAATGCTGTGAAATTGAAGTACGAAAGTCAGTCAAGTCAATTTGCCTTTCATTTTATTCCATTCAGTAGTTTTTACTTAACATTATTTCTTGGCCAAATTGATTCCTTAAATATTGTGCTCCTCTTCCTTTTCTCCTCATGGAAAAAAAATGGTGCTATCTTCACTTCTTTTCCATCATCATCATCATCATCATCATCATTTTCTCAATGGATGTCACGACCCGGAACCTCCCTCAAGCCCATGACAATCGCCGCGACGTCCCGATTGACCCTCATTATCCGGAATGCCAACCGGAACCTCGCAAGGCTTACATATCAGTTTATTTCCTTTCCTGTGAGCAATCGTTGTTAAATATCAAGTTTTTAGAGAATATACACTATTTTATATCAAAAACAATCAAAATAAAATTTTCGCCACACAGGGGTATTTTGGTCATTTTTTCTCAAAAATTTCGAAACTGGCTAAAACGTAATATACAAGTACAAACACATAATTCATATTCAAAATGAGTTTAAAAGTCTAAAATCTTCATTTAAAATGAAATTACGATTATTTGAATATAATAAGAAAATAAAAGAAATATTAAGGGAAATATTATATTTTCTTATAAAACAATATTTATAGAGTTATACGTGAATAGTTTTTATAGCGTAAAAGCTAAATAAATTTATATATACTGAAATACAGTAAGTCAAAATATTTAATTTAATTTACAATAACAAGAGGGCCCCCGAATAAACAAAATTAAAGAGGACTGTGAACCTACGGTTTGGAAAATACAGATCCAATGGTAGTCCTTGATGAGATCAGCTATCTACAGTCTATACTGAACCTGAAATGGGTGGAAAGGAGTTAGGTGAGATTTTGCAATCCCAACGAGTAAACAGACATTATCATAAATATCTAAAGGTGAGTAAAATGGAGGCAAGTTTAAACAACAAATTTCAACCCATTTCATAATGTTTCCAATTTATTTCTTAAACCATAAAATATTTGTAATTTACCAAAACAGTTGTTAAGGCTTATGTCTTTTATTAAAAAAAGACTCAAGCCAAAACTAATCCTCGGGGATACCTTGGCCGAGGCATCTAACCGAGTCCGCCAAGGGTGTCAAAATATTCACACGTGAAACACATTTTTATTTTTAAAACAAGCCGTTCTGTAAAACCCGGCCCTATAAATACATGTCATGACATACATGCATTGAGTAGTATGTTATTATGCTAGGAAAAGCACCTAAGAATAGACGAAACTCGGTATTGTACCTAATGGTACACTTGAGTTGATTTAACCTCGAACTAGTTCAAATAGGAATTGTAGGATGAAATTTAATATTTTATAGTCAAGAAATGACTAAAAAATGATTGTTCGGAGTTCGAGGGTTCATTTGGGGTAAAATTGGAAATTTGGATGTTTAGGGGCAAAATCGTCATTTTGCCACCTAAGATAATAATTTGATCATGGAGTGAAATTTTTGATCAAGATTAACTATTTGGAGTATAATTTAATGCTAGGAAGTGAAAAAGTTTAATTCTGGTGATTTCTGGAGTGTAGGGGTAAAATCGTAATTTTACCACCCGCGAACAAAATTTGAGATTTTGAGAGAATTTAGATCAAATTTGACAAATTGGAGGATGGTATGAGTATAAGGGATGAAAAATATGTCTATGGGCAATTTTTCAGTTTTTTGGGCAAAAATGTAACTTTTCACTTTTACGGGGGCAAAAGTGTAAATTTTATCTAAGCTATGGATATGTGGGACAAGTGTATGGTGAAAATTTGGAAACAAATGGATGAAATTTTAAAAATGAGCCAATGGGAAAGTGACACGTGGCATTTTAAAATGAAATAATATTATTTTAATGAAAAGTCAGCCCATTTAAACCCCATTTTAAGTGCTGGCCGGCCATAAGGAAGAACAAGAGAGGAAATAGAGAGGAAAGGAAGAAAAAAAGAAAAACCAAAGAGAAACAAGAAAATTCAAAAGGGAATTCGCAGTTTTCGACCGTTTACGCGTCTAACGGTAAGATTTTTCGATTTTAGCTTGATTTCTACCTTTCCTATGCCTTTATTTCCATTTAGCATGCTTGAGGAGAGAGATCAAAAAGTGATATCAAGG
>NC_030855.1:7911899-7916308 GCF_000208745.1 Theobroma cacao | reverse complement strand
TCGTGACAATTCTATTGGTATCAAAGCTTTTGGTTTTAAAGATAAGAGTTTTTGGTTTTAAAGTGGTTTTAAAAATTTACAATATTAGTGTGGCCCCGGATTAAGTTAAGTTAGGTTGAATACAATGCATGCATTTTCATATAGAGCCTAATGTTCCCTAAGCTTGCTCGTTTTCTCTTATAGATTATTATGCCTCCTCGACGCGGACCCCCACCTCTCACTAGATCAATTGGAAGGGGAAAAGGTCGTTCCCAACGTCGTCAGCTAGATGTAGTATGGGAAGAATCGGCTGCGTCTACCATTCGAGCAGCACCTACTACTGAGCAGGCCGATAGTCCTCCACATCCTCTACCTCCTCCACCACCTATGGGTATTCCCACCATGCCTACTGAGGTAGCACAGGCATTGGCAGCTTTTTTTACCACAATGGCTGGTGGAGCTCAGACTGGTCAAGTTCCACCTATAGTACCACCAATTACTCCTTTAGTTCCACCACCGGTACAGGATGTATCCATTTCCAAGAAGCTAAAGGAGGCTAGACAGCTCGGTTGTGTGTCTTTCACAGGTGAGTTGGATGCCACTGTGGCAAAGGACTGGATTAATCAAGTTTCAAAGACTCTCTCTGATATGAGATTAGACGACGACATGAAGCTGATGGTGGCTACGAGATTATTAGAGAAGAGGGCTTGTACTTGGTGGAATTCAGTGAAGTCCTGTTCCACTACTCCTCAAACGTGGTCTGATTCTCTCAGGGAATTCGATGGTCAGTATTTCACTTATTTTCATCAGAAAGAAAAAAAAAGAGAATTTCTGAGTTTGAAACAGGGGAATTTAACTGTAGAGGAGTACGAGACTCGTTTTAATGAGTTGATGTTATATGTGCCGGATCTGGTAAAATCTGAGCAGGATCAGGCCAGTTATTTCGAGGAAGGGCTCCGCAATGAGATTAGAGAGCGGATGACAATGACTGGTAGGGAGCCACATAAGGCGGTGGTACAGATGGCTTTACGGGCTGAGAAGCTCACGACTGAGAATAGGAGGATTCGGATTGAGTTTGTAAAAATGAGGAATCCTAGTATGTCTTTTAGTCAGCCAGTAAAAAGAGGCAAGGACTCAGCGATTTCAGGGAGTACTACTTCTGTTTTCGTGACATCTCCTCGACCTCCATTTCCTCTATCACAACAGAGACCTTCGAGGTTTAGCAGATCTGCTATGATTGGTTCTGGGAAGAGTTTCAGAGGTTCTGACCGATGCAAAAATTATGGGAATTATCATAGTGGGCTATGTAGAGGGCCAACAAGATGTTTCCAATGTGGACAGACAGGTCATATTAGGAGTAATTGCCCACGGTTAGGACGAGCCACGGTAGTTGCATCATCTTCACCAACTCACACTGATATGCAGAAGAGAGATTCTTCTGGGTTGCCATCGAGACAAGGAGTGGCCATACGGTCCGGTGTGGAGAGCAATACCTCGGCACACCCACTTTCGAGACCACAGACTCGTACCTCGACAAGAGTTTTCGCTGTGACGAAAGATGAAGCACGGGTCCAACCTGAAACAGTGACAGGTACTATATCTTTATTTGATAAATATGCTTATGTTTTGATAGATTCTGGCTCAGATAAGTCTTATGTGAGCACCACATTTGCATCAATTGCTGATAGAAACCTGTCACCATTAGAGGGAGAAATTGTAATTCACACCCCTTTAGGAGAAAAGCTAGTTAGAAACAGTTGTTATAGAGACTGTGGGGTAAGGGTAGGAGAGGAAGAATTTAGGGGTGACTTAATTCCTCTAGAGATCCTAGATTTTGATCTAATATTGGGTATGGACTGGTTAACTACACATCGGGCAAACATGGATTATTTTCGAAAGGAAGTTGTTCTTCGAAATTCGGAGGGAGCAGAGATTGTGTTTGTAGGGAAACGCCAAGTATTACCGTCCTGTGTAATCTCGGCCATCAAAGCTTCGAAATTAGTGCAGAAAGGGTATCCGACTTATTTGGCATACGTGATTGATACTTCAAAGGGGGAACCTAAGTTAGAGGATGTCTCGATAGTAAGTGAGTTTCCTGATGTATTTCCTGATGATTTACTGGGACTGCCTCCTGATCGAGAGCTTGAGTTCCCTATTGATTTACTTCCGGGTACCGCACCTATTTCTATCCCTCCATATAGAATGGCTCCGGCAGAGTTGAAGGAGTTGAAAGTACAATTGCAAGAGTTGGTGGACAAGGGTTTTATACGCTCTAGTATATCTCCGTGGGGAGCACCGGTTTTATTTGTGAAAAAGAAAAACGGTACACTTCGATTATGTATCGATTACCGACAGCTTAACAGAATGACCATTAAGAACAAGTATCCGTTACCGAGGATTGATGATATTTTCGATCAGTTACAGGGAGCTACAGTGTTTTCCAAGGTTGATTTAAGGTCTGGATATCATCGGTTGAGGATTAAAGAACAGGATGTACCCAAGACAGCGTTCAGGACTCGGTACGGTCATTATGAGTTCTTGGTCATGCCTTTCGGGTTAACTAACGCACCGACAGCTTTTATGGATCTCATGAACAGGGTGTTCCACCCTTACTTGGACAAGTTTGTTATTGTGTTCATTGATGACATACTAGTTTACTCGAGAGATAATGATGAGCACGCTGCCCACTTGCGTATAGTATTACAAACTTTGCGGGAAAGACAATTGTATGCAAAGTTTTCGAAGTGTGAGTTTTGGTTACAGGAAGTGGTATTCTTGGGACACGTAGTATCGAGAACTAGAATATATGTTGATCCTAAGAAAGTAGAGGCAATTTTACAATGGGAGCAACCTAAGACAGTGACGGAGATTCGTAGTTTCCTTGGCTTAGCTGGTTATTACCGAAGATTTGTTCAGGGATTTTCTTTGATAGCAGCTCCTCTGACTCGTCTAACTCGTAAGGGAGTTAAGTTTGTGTGGGATGATGTTTGTGAGAATCGATTTCAGGAGCTAAAGAACTAGTTAACCTCCGCTCCCGTTTTAACGCTTCCTGTTAATGGTAAGGGATTTGTAGTATATAGTGATGCCTCAAAGTTGGGGTTGGGGTGCGTATTGATGCAGGATGAAAAAGTTGTGGCTTATGCTTCTAGACAGCTAAAGAGGCATGAAGCAAATTACCCTACCCATGATTTAGAGTTAGCAGCAGTGGTGTTTGCTTTAAAAATCTGGAGGCATTACTTGTATGGTGAGCATTGTCGAATATTTACGAATCACAAAAGTTTAAAATATTTGCTCACCCAAAAGGAGCTTAATTTGAGGCAAAGGCGATGGTTGAAGTTGATAAAAGATTATGATTTGGTGATAGACTATCATCCGTGAAAGGCGAACGTTGTAGCTGATGCCTTAAGTCGTAAGTCTTCATTGTCTTTAGCAGCACTTCAGAGTTGTTATTTTCCAGCATTAATAGAGATGAAATCTCTTGGGGTCCAGTTGAGAAATGGTGAGGATGGATCCTTATTGGCAAACTTCATTGTGCGACCTTCGTTACTTAATCAAATCAAGGACATTCAGAGGTCTGATAATGAGTTAAGAAAATAAATTCAAAAATTGACCGATGAGGGAGTCAGTGAGTTCAGATTTGGAGAGGATAACGTCTTGATGTTTAGAGATCGAGTTTGTGTTCCTGAGGGAAACCAATTGAGACAGGCGATCATGGAAGAAGCCCATTCATCTGCCTATGCTTTACATCCGAGAAGCACCAAGATGTATAGGACTATCAGGGAGAATTATTGGTGGCCGGGTATGAAGCGAGACGTAGTAGAATTCGTAGCAAAGTGTCTCGTATGTCAACAAGTTAAGGCGGAGCATCAGAGGCCAGCAGGTACACTTCAGTCTTTACTTGTTCCCGAGTGGAAATGGGAGCATGTAACTATGGATTTTGTTTTGGGATTGCCGTGGACATAGAGGGGAAAGGATGCGATCTGGGTGATCGTAGATCGGTTGACTAAGTCCGCTCACTTTTTAGTTGTCCATAGTACATACTCTATTGAGAAGCTGGCTCAGCTCTATATAGATGAGATTGTGAGGCTACATGGAGTTCCCGTTTCTATAGTGTCAAACCGAGATCCTCGATTCACTTCTCGATTCTGGCTGAAATTTCAATAAGCTCTCGGAACCAAATTGAAATTTAGCACTGCTTTTCACCCACAGACGGATGGTCAGTCAGAAAGGATTATCCAGACCTTGGAGGATATGTTACGGGCTTGTGTCATTGACTTTATTGGGAGTTGGGACAGACATTTGCCATTGGTGGAATTTGCTTACAACAATAGCTTTCAGTCTAGCATTGGTATGGCACCATACGAAGCTTTATATGGAAGGAAATGTCGTACTCCACTTTGTTGGGATGAAGTGGGTGAAAGAAAGTTAGT